>NC_067398.1:609895842-610195842 GCF_016432865.1 Antechinus flavipes
TATTTCCACATTTATCATGCTGCAGAAGAAAAATCAGATCAAAAAGAAAAAATGAGAAAAAAAAAACAAAAAGCAAGCAAACAACAACGAAAAAAGGTGAAAAAACTATGTTGTGATCTATACTCAGTCCTGATAGTCCTCTTTCTGGATACAGATGGTTGAATCACCACATTGCTGAAAAGAGCCACGTCCATCAGAATTGCTCATCACATACTCTTCTTGTTGCCACATACAGTGATCTCCTGGTTCTGCTCATTTCACTCAGCATCAGTTCATCTAAGATTTTCCAGGCTTCTCTGAAATCATCCTGCTGGTTGTTTCTTATAGAACAATAATATCCCATAACATTCATGTACCATAATGTATTCAGCTATTCTCCAACTGATGGATATCCACTCAGTTTCCAATTCCTTGTCACTACAAACATTTTTGCACATGTGAGTTCTTTTTTCCTTTTTTTATGCTCTTTTTGGGATGCAGACCCAGTAGAGACACAAATAACAAAGGTTATTTGCAGTTTGATAGCCTTTTGGACACAGTTCCAAATTGCTCTCCAGAATGATTGGATCAGTTCACAACTCTACCAACAATGACTTAATGTCCCTGTTTTCTTACATCTCCTCCAACATTTATCATTATTATTGGCCAATCTAAGAGGTATGTAGTAACACTACATTTCTTAACTATTGATTCCATTTATTTCATCATATTTCTGCTGTTACACTAGAAACAACAAATCCCCTCCTCCTTGCCCATGTAATATAAAAACCTTAATGTTTCATAAGCCTAGTTCATTTAAAATTTTTTATTATGGCTTTATATATGCCTTAGATCATTTGGAGTTATATTGATATTATTTTTAGGTAGCTTCTTTCTTATACTTATTCTTGATTTGTATCCTCATTCCTGCTTTTTGCACAATTCTTTTTAAGAATTTGAGTTTATCAGATTGAACATTAGTTCCTTTGAGGTGCTCCTATACTCCTTTATCCCTTATCCCTTTCGATTCTGATAAATGTTTTATTGATGCTATTAAAAAGCCATTATGATCACTTTTTAGTAACATATCCTTGTTTCTCATAACAAAGAAGTACAAGTGAGCAAAACAAAATAATATGTTGACAGTTTCAGACATTATATGCTGATTCTGCAAGCAAAGTCTATCACTTCTCTGAGAAGAAAAGTCTGTTAGTTCTCTGAACTTACAATGGCCATTGAATTGATCTGAGCTTTGAAACCATGAAAAGTTGTTTTCATTTATTGTGTTTTCTTCATCATGGAAATTGTTATCTTTGAACCAAATCATGCAGATTTCTTTGAATTGTAAATAGTTATCATTTTTTCCAATAAAATTGTATACTTCTAAAATCAGAGACATTTCTACTATAATTTGTTTGGACACTATCCAACTGGTATTCAGTCTCCTTCTAGTTCTGTGCTATTCCTTTTTAGATTCTTTGTCCTTGAGATTATACAAGTTAGTAAGCCATTAACAAGCATTTATTAAATGCCTACTATGCATCAGCCATTATACTAAGCATGAGATACAAAAAAAAAATCTGGAATACAATACCAGCTTTCAAAGACCTCACAATCTGATGGAACAGATAAGATGTAAAAATTAAGTAGAAATGGGTCATATGCTTACACATATACATATGCATCTATGTGATCATTTGAAGGGAAAGGACTCCCTCAGAGGGAAAGCATGAGTATTAAGGAAGATACAGGAAAGACTTCTTGCAGAAGGGGAGTTTTTTTTTTTCCAATCTAGAAGCTTTATAATCTTCATTTTAAAAGACATATAGTACAGTATACATGTCAAATTTCAAGGTTTAATTATATGCTAGTTTCTTTCATTTCCCATCAATTCCATATCACCACTCAATTTCTTTTTCTTCTTTTAGAAAGAATTACATTCAGATGAGTATTTCTTCTAATTGATTCCTTTACCTCCCAGCAAGCCTTGTTAGCCAATAAGTAATAAGATGCTCTGCTTTTAACAGAATTAATTTTTCTGGATTCCAGGAGGGCTACAAATCCCTATCATTATTATAATATTAATTTTATAATATATATTAGAAAAACATTATTCATATCTTCGCTTTGGTTAATTTATTATATATTATTTATTATTTGTTTTATTTATTATTATTTTAGTTCAGAAAACTAACAGACCTTTCTTCTCAGAGAAGTGATACACTTTGGTTACTATGTTCCAGACACTATCTAAGTACTGAGAATACAAGAAGAGATAAAAGACTCTCCTTACTCTCAAGGAGTTTATAATCTAATGGAGGAGACAATATGGAAACAAGTATACTCATGTAGTACACTTCCATAAGAATATCACTTTTATTTCTCCTTTCTTCCTTCCCCATGGCTTTTCATTTTATCATTAGATTTATGGATGATTTCATTAAAAATGCATACTTCTCAACATATAGAACAAGAATTTGAATTTATTTTAAACTAGTAACTTCATATTTTGACTTACTTTTTATCTTAAGTTGATAATTATCCTTGACAACTGTGTTGTAAGCTTCATTTTTTTAATTGCTTGGGAACTATAAATATTCTATAAATCAACTGTCCTCTAAGTCTGGTTTAGTACCCTGACTGGCAAATATTTTTTAAAATAATAATAGTCTTTTATTTTTCAAAATACATGCAGAGATAATTTTCACCCTTCAAAAACTTTGTGTTTTAATTTTTTCTCCCTCCCTCTCTACCTTCTGCTTCCTCTAGACAGCAAGTGATCCAATATAGGTTAAACACATGCATATTTCCACGTTTGTGATACTGCACAAGTATATATATATATGTGTGTGTATATATATATATATATATATATATATATATATATATATCAAAAGGAAGAAAATGAGAAAGGAAAAACAAAGAAGCAAACAACAACAAAAAGGTGAAAATACTATGCTGTGATCCACATTCAGTCTCCATAGTTCTCTCTTTGGATTTGGATGGCTCTTTGTATTCTTAGTCTATTGGCATTGCCTTGAATCACCTCACTGTTGAAAAGAGCCAAGTCCATCATAATTGATCATCACATAATCTCCTTGTTGCTGTTCTCTTGGTTCTACTTACTTCACTTAGCATCAGTTTAGTTCAAGTCTTTCCAGGCTTTTCTGAAATCAGCCTGCTCATCAATTCTTATAGAACAATAATATTCTATTACATTCGCATACCATAATTTATTCAGCCATTCCCCAACTTATGGGCATCCATGAGTGATAACTATTGATAGTTTTTCATTTGGGTAGCAATGGCTATGTAGTGGGAAAAGGAACAGATACAGAAAAAAGAAGCTGTTATATAACCTGTGAAGGAATTTGAGAGAATCTTCTTTTCCAAGAACATTTCTATATTCTCTGTCTGCATGATGATGCATCAGGAATGCAACATTTGGTGTATGATGGAAAGAGGTACAATTGTGAGATGTCTGTATCTCCTCCTCCTTCACAGGTATTACTTATAGAAGCTTCGCTTTGTACTCACATAAGTGGAAAATAAATGATTTGGAAAGAATTCTAAAAATCACTTAGTCTAGAGATTTTTAAACTTTTTTCACTTGTAACCTATTTTTAGCCAGAGAAATTTTTACCTGACCCCAGGCATAGGTATATAACATAAGTATACAAATCAAACATGTACTGATAAAAAAGTCGTAATTTCATGACCCCCACATTCAGTTATAAGGCCACATATGGGGTCATGAACCACATTTTAAGAAGCTGGGATTTAGCTGAAACTCTTAATTTAACAGATGATGATGAATCACTGGAACTTAAGGAAGGTAGATGATTTTCCTATGGTCATGAAGTAAAATACATTAACAACAATCCAGTGGTCATGAAAAAAATATATCAACAAGCATTTTTAAGGAGCTTATTATGTGTCAGGCACTATGCTGGGTGTTTTTGAAGCAAAGAAAGGGAAAAAATAAGAGTTTCTATATTCAGGGAGGTCATGATTTAAATCAAAGTCCTTTGACCCCACATCTCATGCTCTTTCCATTTCACTTTATATGTTCTATTTATTGGAAGGACATATCTAAGGGTTGTTTCTTGCCCTACCCTACTACCTCTGGATGGGTACTGAAGAGCCCCATTTATTAAAACAATTTGCTTTACAGGCACCCTAATCTATGGGCATCTTTTTTAACCACCCCCAAATATAAAATTTTCTTAAATTAACACATTGATGGGCACTGATAAGGACCCAGCTCAAGGACACCCAGGGTGCCTTTTCCATTTAGGGCTAAAGTTAAAAAAAAATTAATGCATATTGAAGAATTGTAAATGATGCCATTCTCTGTTTATTGCCTACTTGACTGCACATATGAATATTTATAATGACCCAACACATTTCATATCATTTCAGGGTCCCATTTCTGTAGGCCCTCAGGGAGCTGATATTATTGGGTCTCTCAACTCCTCTGCAAGATCAGAGCTCCTTTTTATAATACCAGTGCCTGAAGACTTTACTTACTGATGAATTTCTGTAGAAATCTTAATAGTCTGGCTTCTAAGAGACGTGTGGATGTAATTTTATAATGTGACTTCACAAAAGCTCAGAAGTTTTTATTTTCCTAATTGTACTGTCTTTGATTTAACCACATATCTCTCACCTCAGTCTTTTTTGTTAGTTCATGCTTCTTGTTGATAAGCTACATTCAAGAGAAAGGTTTTGAGGTATAGCAGGAATAATATTGGACTCAGAATCTGAAGATTAAGATTAAATCCTAGTTATCACATTTACTAGATACCTGACCTTGGGCCAAATCACTTCATCTCTCAATGCAAATTCTCTCATCTCCAAGAGGAGATACTGATATAAATGCTATTGATAGTTATTCATAGTAACTGTAGGATTGGTGTGGTGAATATTGTTCTTCTATCCTATTTTCTTTCCCACCCTAATATATTATTAACTCATTGTGAACATGTTCTTGCATATTACTCTTTTGATTTTCTCGAAAGTTGTATCAAACAATCTGTAGCTCTATCTTTTGTAACTCTAAGCCCCCAGTCATAGATATAATGACGAAACACCTAAATGTTACATCTTTCTCTCCTTCTCTGTATATGTGCCTGTTTCAGTTGCCTTCTTACTTCTAATAAGCACATCCATACTAATAAAGTTTGCATGTGCACAAAGAAAATCAGGCATTTAAAATAAAAGTGAATAGACTTGCCTGTGTCCAGAATGAAAGGCTTTAAGCACTAGAGGACAAAAGAGATACAGGATTAATATCCTGGATTGTCCAGGGAGATTTTAGCAAAACATTTTCTCTCCTAATATTCCTTGTGCCTAATCTGGTTAGCAACTTTGCTATCTTTCTTTAGAGTAGTGACTTCTGCCTATGCTAAGGTCCCCTTTCTCCAGCTCTATGCTTCTCCCATACATTTTACCAGGAGCTAGGTTCTGCTTGGAATCTGTAACACTCAGTAAAATGAATTTTAAAATTCACCCTGATGACAAAATCTATTATTCTTCATTCTATTATATTGCTTTCTTTCTCATTAACTCATTGCACTAATTTGCACTTCAGTAGGAAAGGGATGACCTATGTCAGCCACATCTTTCCCCTGTAGTTTAATGTTTTATTATATCCTGTTTCTGTGATTAGATTTTGGACTTTTAAAGACCACTCTCATTCATCCTACCAATTTTATACTATTGTTATAAAGAAAGTACTTTTGTAAATCTTAAAGGTTCTATAGATTTGTGTTTCGAAGAGGTCCTGGTCATTCTTGGCTTCCCCTAGTTACTGATTCAATTCCTTTTTCTTAAAATTGTTCCAGGTTAGAAAGGCCTGGAGAGACTTACATGAACTGATGCTGAGTCAAATGAGCAGGACCAGGAGATCATTACTATATGATGATCAATTCTTATAGACGTGGCCATCTCCAGCAATGAGATGAAACAGATCAGTTCCAATAGAACAGTAATGAATTGAACCAGCTACACCCAGGGAAAGAACTCTGGGAGATGACTATGAACCATTACATAGAATTCCCAATCCCTCTATTTTTGTCGGCCTGCATTTTTGATTTCTTTCACAGGCTAATTGTACACTATTTCTAAGTCTGATTCTTTTTGTACAGCAAAATAACTGTTAGGACATGTATACTTATATTGTATTTAACTTATACTTTAACATATTTAACATGTATTGGTCAACCTGCCATCTTGGGGAGGGGATGGGGGAAGGAGGGGAAAAGTTGGAACAAAAGGTTTGGCAATTGTCAATGCAGTAAAATTACCCATATATATATAACTTGTAAATAAAAAGCTATAATAAAAACAACTATTCTGGTTTTCTTTTTATTCCCTGGGCATTTTCCCATAGGTTTCCTAAAGGAAGCACACTGTAGTCATTTCAGGAACTTTCTTTCTCCACCCACCTCTTCTTTCTAAAGTCCCTGCAGGTCAGACCCCACATAGAACAATAAACCAATTGAGTTTGGCCTGGGTTCATTTACATCTCAGAGGAAAGTTCAGACTGTAAGTCTCCAACCCCCGTGCTCCCTACTTTGCTCTGGAAGATCGTAAGATTGCAGATTTAAAACTGAAGGGACTCAGAGGCAATCAAATTCAATCCTCAGATTTTGCCTCATGAAGAAACATGCGTAGCTGATCATCAAGCATGGATTAAACTCACTTTTTACAAAGCCAGATTATTACCTCACAAAATCATGCTCACCTATACTCACACCTATAGATATTAGTAGCATCTTTTTTTTTTTTTTCCATTTTATACATTGATCTTTACTTGTGAAGTTTGCTTTCATTTCATGCTGCTTTGAGTAATTATTAAATATCTCTATTTTCTGGATATGAAAAAAGAGTAACTATTTTGCAATTTGCTTTACATAGTTGTAAAGATTGACTTTCTCTTGGAGCCTGAGAGATAATTCCCAGAAGTTGCCTAGGAATAAAATTCCCTTAAAATCTAAGTTGACTTAGTACCCTTAGTGTTGGGCTCAAGTGTGCTTACAATTTTATGGACCTCTAGGAAACACAATTTTATTCCAGCATTAGCTATATTGCCATTGTGAAGCTCTTTCAAACATTATCCATTCACAATTATATCATACAAAGTCCCTTTCTTTTACTAAAGAACTGAGAGGCAATACACAACAAAGGCAAAATTGGTTCACAGTGCTTTGAATTGTATAGTTTCACAAAGCGTTTGGGGGTGTTGTTGGTAATGAAAAAGACCTACCCTGAGAAAAGCTGGTTTGTCTTTATGATGAGGATGAGCTCAGACAACCTTTTCCTGAACATGATTTTTATTTTGATTATTCTGGAACATGGTTAAAAGTGGGAAAGAGGATAGGAAAGAATAATCTCACTCTAAAGTGCCAACACTTTTGGTTCAGGAATCAGTGGTCTGGAAACCTAACCTTTTCTCTGATTTATCTCCTTTAAAAGGACCAAAGACTCATCTCAATTTGAAGGATCTATAAAATCAATGTCAGAATCTCCCCTAAAATCTGCACCTACTGCTAAATAATTTTCCATTTTCACAAAGGATTTGCATTCACAAGTTATGCATTCATTGTTAGCATCAATGAAGTTTGTCCTGTGTTTAGAACAGAGGTATTTAGAATGGCCAACAGGTTAGTAGCAGATAATCTCAGTTGTCATTAAAATGGATCATAGATTTAGAGCTTGAAGAGACCTTCAACAGTATTTAGTCCAACCAAAACCAATTTTTGTCAATTGAGGTCCACAGAGACTCAGTGATTTTTTCAAGGTCATATTGTAGGAGTTTAGGTAGAATTTGAACCTTGGTTTTCTGATTTGAAATCTGTATTTTTTCTATTACACTACTCTCCCTATTGCTCAGTTGACAGTCAATTTCGGTCTATAAAGTTCTTTTTTATAATTTATCCCATTTTCCTCAGGACTTTGACATATTTTCAGTCCCTTAAATTGGACTTTCACTTCAGAGGGGAAAATGTTTTCCCAGCAAACCCCATTTTGATCTTGACCACATTTGTGCAATGAAGTATGTATTGTAATATCAGATTTCAGCCAGGAGATGGCAGAAATACCCCACGATGTTTTGGTCATGGATTTCTGACATTAGTAGTACATGCATTTATCCTGTTAAGAGAAAGAAGGGTATGTGTGATAAGCCTTCTTATGTAAGAAAGCACACAGAAGTACCTGTGGTAAAAAAAAAAAATAATAATTTCTATCCAGGCACCACTATTACTCTCTGAATTTGGCCTTGAACCTGAAGATATTCTTAGCTTGCAAAGGAAACATAGCTGAGTGCAAAATCGCCTTAAGCAAACCTGTCAGAATGAGCTATGAGGTGAGCACCACAAGGCCTCGGTCTTATTCTGGGCTGTTTTATTGGTGTGTAGATCAATATAATTGTGATAAAAAAAGTTGGAATAAAAGCATACAGGCTTAAAGCATAAAGCTAGAAACAGCTAAAATAGTCCTTGCTACTTTCAAGCAGATAAATTGAATTCTATGTGGCTGCATTTGGCTTGGTTGAAAGTAAAAGAGGAAGGTTTTTTTTTTTTTGTTTGTTTGTTTGTTTTTAAATAGAGAGGTAGGAAAAGACCCTGAATTTTGAATATGATTTATTTTAAAAACCATTTCAAAATTTATTTAAAAGGCAAACATTCAAGGAAAAGCTTTAAGGAAGACTGAAGATTTTTCTCTTGGACATGACCACATTTCTGTCCTCCTACTTTCTACTTCATTGTTTAAGTTGGTTGTTGCTACAACTAAGTTTGTGGCTGGACATTGGCTTTTTGATATGATCCTATTGGTGAGGTGGCCATATTTTCCCAGTAAAAGTGCCCAGAAATTGAGACCTCCACTGGGATTAGATCACATACAAGGAACATTTTTATTTCACCTTTACCACTGCTATTTCTGAATTTGAACAAAAGGCAACAAATTTATTTCCACTTCTGATTTTCACAGAATCTCAAAGTTGAAACAAATCTATGAATCTCAGTGACCATCAATAATGCAATCGAAACGAGTAAGGACTCTTTTATAGAAGGGGACCCCAAATGTACATTCAGTCTGTGCTCAAAAATCACTAGTAAAGAAGAAGAGTAGTACCTCTGTATATAGTAGACACTTAAAAGCTTATTGACTGAGTAGATGCAGCCTATTTCCCATTCAGATAATTCTTTTTGGTTTTAAATTTTTTCTTACAAAGAATCTAAATCTGTCTTTTTGCAACTTTTACTCAGTGCTAAAATTCTGTCCCTTTATGTGAGCAGAACAAATTACTTCTCTCCTAAACACTTAAATATATGGAAACAGATGGCATGTCACTCCTAAATTATCTGTTCTTTAGGATAAACATTTCTTGTTCCTTCATCTGGTCTCAGGACTTTTTATCACCTTAGGTTCTTCAGATATGGGCTGACCAGGTCAGAGAACAATACGACTATCACAAGTCTAGTGCTGAGTCTTGTCCTTTTCTTGATATAATGGGAAAGATATAAGCTCTGGAGTCAGAGGAAGGGGCTTCAAATACTACCTCTGAAATTTCTATGTGACCTTGTCAAAGTCTTTCTCTTCCCAAATTCTTTGCCTTCAAGGATTTTATGGTCTAGTCTAGTAATTAATGCAGAACCCAATAAACTATGATATGAACACTATATCTATCTATTCACATTTTGTCTGATATGTAGGAATATATACATAATATATGAAAAATGTGAACATATATGTATGTATGTATCATAAAGGATGGGTTGAATTTTGTATAAGTTGTGATGATGGGCTTGCATTAACTATCCCATGGAATATGTGAGAGATTCCCCTGGCAACTTCTGTAGACATAAGAAACTGCCCTGAAAAGATTGACATTTTGATATGATTCAGCAGTCTTTGGTCAAATATTAATATCTATGATAAAGATCAGAGAAGATCAGAGCACTGCATTGATTAAAAATAGAGTGAACTCTTTCTCTCTCCCTCTCTCCCTCTCCCTTTCTCCCTGTCCTTCCCCTCCTCTCACTCTTTCTCTCCCTCTCCATCTCACTTTCATTCTCCTTCTCCCTCTCTCTTTCCTCCCTCCCCCTCTCCTTTCCTCTCTGTGTCTGTCTCTGTCTTTTTGTCTCTCTCACTTTCTCTCTCTTTCCTCCCTCCCTCTCTTTTAGGGAAGAATAAAGTCTCTTCTACCCAGGAGTAAACACTCTTCTTCCCAATATGGTCAGTAGAGAGACTACAGGCAAATGGCAAGAAAAGGACATGTTGACTTTGGCAAGATTCAGCTTGATCCTTGCGTTCCTGACTATCTCTTTTGTGTTATGTTCCTTTCCTAAGCATAGGTGACCAATGGCTATTTTGAAAAATTTATGTCCAGATTTAGAGACAATCCTGTGAGACTGAGGGATCTGGAGTTCTTGGGTATTCTCAATTAAAGTTAACTGACTGCAGGAAGAGTGTTCTACAACCACATCCTTCTTGGAAAATACTTTAGCCAACAGAATAATGGCCTGAATAACCAGAAGACATGTACTTAGAGGAAATTGCTTGGACAGTGCAGAATTGAGGTGAAATGACAAAGAGTGATTCAACAGTTCTACAAACTGTTTCCTGTTTTGATGGTTAAGTCTTAATTTCTCAGAAGGATAGAACAGTTAAAAATACACAAACACACACATTTAGCAGTGTAATAAATTACTGATATCTTTTTAAATCTTTGATGATGTGTTGTTCTGAATCTTTTGAATTAAGTATCTCTTTCATGTACAGGACATACATAGTTGTTCTCTTTCTGATTTACATTGCATAATGAGTATCTTTCTATTTTCTCATTTTGGGGGAGACTTCCTAAACATGATTCAGGCTAAACTTTAAGAGATTGTCCTCTGGATTCTGTCATGTGGTATAAAGAACCAGAGAATGTAAGGAAAAGGGACTGAACCCTCTGTTTAAGGGCCATCTCTCCAGGAACTAAACTCAATGCAAGTGCATAGGTCTGGTGCTGAGTATTCTGAGCCTCACAGCAGTTATTATTGTATAAATATAAATTAGAACTTAAGTCCCTAGTTAAGGCACAAAATATTATGTAATATATGGGAAGAGAAATATAATTCTGGTTGAGAGGTTGAACAAGGCTTAGAAGGAATTAATGCTTTGAAGGAAGGATAGAATTTCAGTAGGCAGAGGAGGAGAAGGTATTCAAGTTTTATGGAATATGCATTAGAGCAGGACTTCTTAAACTTCTTCCACTCATGTCCCCTTTTTGTCAGAGAAATTTAGGTATATAAAAAAGGTATACAAATCAAATATTTCCTGATAATAAATCATAATTTTGTACCCATCCTCCATATTCAGTTACAAGACCCTATATGGGATTGTGACTCACAGTTTAAGAAGCTGGACTTTAGAATACAATATTGTATCTTCTCTCAGAGCCACAATATTAAAATTGTGTCCACTGACTCTTCTTTGGTGCTTTTCATCCTTTTTGCTATATATCTCATTTCTTTCAAAACTTCCATGATTAATTTTGATTATATTAACTTAAAAAAATTTTTATACAAACAAAATCAATGCAGACAAGATGAGAAGGGAAGCAATAAACTGGGAAAAATTTTACATCCAAGAGTTCTGATAAACTCCTCATTTCTAAAATATATGGAGAAGTGACTCAAAATTGTAAGAATTCAAGCCATCCTCCAATTAATCAAAGCATATGAACAGGCAATTTTCAGGTGAAGAAATTAAAGCCATTTAAAATCATATGAAAAATATTCTAAATCACTATTGATCAGAGAAATGCAAATTAAGACAGCTCTGAGGAACCACTATATATCTCTCAGATTGGCTAAGATGATAGAAAAAGATATTGATGAATGTTGCAGGGGAAGTGAGAAAACTGGGACATTGAACCATTGATAGTGGAGTTGTGAATTGATCCAACTATTCTGGAGAATAATTTGGAATTATGCCCAAGGACTATAAACTGTTCATACCCTTTGATCCAGCAGAGTCTAGACCTGTATCCCAAAGAAATCATAAAAAATGAAAAAGAAAACACATGTGCAAAAATCCTTGTAGTAACCCTTTTTGGAGTGGCAAGACACTGGAAACTGAATAGATAGCCACCAGTTGGAGAATGGCTGAATGTTATGGCATAGGAATGTTGTGGAATATTGTTTCTATAAGAAGCTATCAGCAGGATAATTTTAGAGAGATCTGATAGATTTACATGAACTGATGCTAAGTGAGTAGAACCAAGACAACATCGTACATAGCAACAGCAAGATTATACGATGACTAATTCTGACAGATGTGACTATTTTCAATAGCAAGATGATTTAGGCCAGTTCCAATGTCTTGTAATGGAGAGAGCCATCTGCACTTAGAAGACTGTGGGGACTGAGTCTAGATCGCAATATAATATTTTCAATTTTTTGTTGTTTGCTCACATTTTTTTCTTTCTCATTTTTTTCCTTTTTGAACTGATTTTTTCTGTGCAGCCTGATAACTGTCGAAATATGTATAAAAGAATTGCACATATTTAACATATATTGGTTTACTTGCTGTTGAAGGGAGGAGGTCGGGGGATAGGAGGAGAAAAAATTGGAGCACAAGTTTTTGCCTGCATGAATGTTGAAAAACATCGATGCATATGTTTTGAAAAAAAAAAAAAAAGCTTTGATAAAAAAGGAGAAAAAAAAATCTTCCTTCCTTACAATTTAAGCAAACAGGCTTACTTCTTGTGTACATACAACATTCCAATCATAATCTCCATATATTTGGACATAATATCCAACATATATTAATTGTACTTCTTCCTTGATTCCTTGGTGTGTGTATACATATACACATCCACACCCACACCCATACCCACACACACACATCTGCACAGTATATATTCTGTATGACATTATATATAATATATCAAAGTGTAAGATGTATATATAATATATGTAAATACAAAGTAATTTCAGTGCAGGAGGCACTAATAGTTGGGTAGTTTGAGAAAAGCTTCATTAGGAGGTAGATTTGAGCTGTGCTTTGAAGGAAGCTAATGATTCTAGAAGGAGATGAGAAGTAATTACATTTTAGATATGGTGAATGATATACAGATACATTGAGCATGGATTTGGAATGTTTTATGGGAGGCACAGGAAAATGGGTCTCTTTGACTAACCTATAGAATGAAAGAAATCATTAATATATAACAAACCTCAAAAGATAAGTTGGGACCAAATTATGCCAACAGAGGATTTTAGTGTTCAATCTTAGGAGAAATCAGGCGTCATTGGAGCTTCTTGAACAAGGGAAATTGGATCTACACCTTAGAAATAGATTTTTTTTTTCATCTGTGAAGAAAACAGATTAGAGAGGGGAGAAAGATTTTTTGTTCATCACTTTTCAGACTTGTCCAACTTTTCATTGACCCCATTTGGGGATTACTTAGCAAAGACATTGAAATGGTGTTAATTTTCTTCTCTAGCTTACTTTATAGATGTGGAAACTGAGGCAAATGGGGCTAAATTACTTGCCCAGAGTCATAGTATTAGGTGTTTGAGGCTGGATTTGGGCTCAGAAAGAGGAGTCTTTTTGACTCCAGCTCCAGTACCCGATTCATTGTGCTCTCTCTCTGGGTAGCTGCCCAGACATGAGTGGGGAGGCCAATTAGTAAGCTCTTCAACACAATGGGACACAATGACTCATTTTTCAATTCTGATCAAAATTAAATTTAAGTACTTTGATAACCAAAGTTGTATCATTACTCTCTAATTTCTTTCTTTCTAATAAATGCAATTGGTTGAGGTCACTTCTAGCTCTAGACCCTGTAGTCTTATGATCATACCACAAAAAATAGTGGGAAGTAAGAAAGAAAGAAGATGAAGGACTTTAGGGAAATTGATGACTTTGATGATTAGTTCATTGATTGGCTCTCCCAGAAATGTGAGACACTTGATCAGATTCTAGCCATTTTGAGTAATTGCAGAATCATAGATTGAGAGTCAAGAGAGAGCCAGTCCATTCTCATTTTAGATGATGGAAAGTCACTTTTCTGTATGATGACTACTTTCCAGACACCAAAAGAAGTGGAATGGAACTTAGTGATTTCATAGTAAGAAACAGTAAAGTTTCTTACTGGGTGAAATAAGAAACATGAGTGGGCCATGAGCCAACTAAATACCAGTACTTAGTAGTGTTATTCACTTCTTCACCACTGTCTCTCATATTGGGCATATTGAGAAGAAGCACAAGGGCCTGAAAAAGACTCCTCTTTTGTCTCCCCAGGACTTTCTATGTCTTTGGTTGCTCAGCTGATTGGCATGTCTGCGGATCAGGAAAAATGCCTTCTTCAAAGAAATCAATTTTGGTAGCCACAAGTCTGGGTGGTTTGGGTAGATGTTGGCCAATTCTTTGTGAAATTTTCCTTCCTCGAAGTTCCCATAAAATGTGCAAAGTCAGAAGGAGTTGCTACCTTTTGCAAAATTGTGGCATAAGAAGTTTGCTTTCAAAACCACATAACACCATCCTATATATATGCCATATGGCATGCCATAGCTCAACACTTTAATTAAAGGATTAAGAAGAATAGTTCCTTTACATTTAAAGTGAAGATGTTAGTGTGATTATGGGAAAATCAATCTTTTCTTCTACCATGCTTTATCCTTCTTTTACTTTAAATTAAAACAAAAACCTAGTAACAATTTAAGTTGTACCAAAGTAGAATGTGCTGTCTTAAAAGGTAGTGAATTACTCCTCCCTTGGTAGCCTTCATGCAGAGATTAGATGACCACTTGTTGAGTGTATTATAGTGTGAATTTCTTTTATGGATGAGTAATATGTCTCAAATTCTGAGATTATGTGGTATATAATCTCTTTGATTATTAGCCTTCCCTTTCAATAAATCACCATGAAATAGGAAAATAGTGTTGACTTAAACGATAAAGGTTACACAGAGCTCTATGTTTACTGATGGGACATCCAATTTTTCAAATGGAATAAAGGAATAAAATTAAATGGACCCAGATGTTATCTCTGATCCAGGTGTTTTGTTTGGCTATCACAGAATTATAGGATTTCAGAGCTGGTTGAGATCTCAGAAGACATCTAGCACATACATGAAAAAGATGACAGAATTGGTAAGTCATCCATATTTTACTTGAAGACCTTGGGGCTGGGGAAGTGGGGGGTGACCCATTACCTCCAGTGGTAGTCCATTTTATTTTTGAGTAGTACTAACTGTTAGGAGAGCAGATAGATGACACAATGCATAGAGTTACATGATATTTATTAGATATGTCACCCTGAGCAAGTCACTTAACTCTGTTTGCCTCAGTTTCTTCATCTACAAAATCACTGCAATGTCTTTGCCAAGAAAACATCAAATGGTACTGCAAAGCCTTCATTCATTTCCTTGTAATTTCAATTCATTACTTTTCATTCTGACCAACAGATTCAAACAAAACATGTCCTTTCCCACAAGATAGTCTTATCTGTATTCCTGGGATATCTCAGAATATGCTATTATCCCAGATTATCTCAGTTTTGGGTGCCTACAGGCTTCCACAAAGACTGGATTACTGACCAGGATATAATATATAGGATAAAAAGGTAGTGGCTGTCACATTGATATATATGCATTGATATAAACATATACATATACATATAATCAAGGTCTCATTGAATTTAGTTGTTTGGCAACTTTTTTTTCTTCTCCATTTACTTCCCTTAGGTTCCTCTCTCATTATTTGCAATTCAGACATACTTGGTAGTGATTTATTTTTGTTTAAAATTTATTTTTAGGTTTCATTGATAAATTGGTTAGTAAGACAAATGTTTCCCTAATAAGGTACCTTTTCAGCTGATTTGATCTTGTTTTAGCAGTACATTTGCAATAATTACAATTTTGCATAAATCTTTTTATTAGTATCAATGTCTTTTATGTTGTTCATTTTCCATTTCTTATTGTTGATTATTTGTGTAAATAATTTAGGATTAATTTTTTTCTTTTTAAAAATATATAGGATATATTTTCTTAAAAAATTTTTAGTAGTATTTTATTTTTCCAAATACATATAAAGAGTAGTTTCAACATGAATTTTTGTAAGATTTTGTGTTCCAAATTTTTCTCCTTCTCTCCTTTACCCCCTTCCCAAAACAGCAAGCAATCTGGTATAGATTAAATATGTATAATTCTTTTAAAGATATTTTTATATTTGTTATGTTTTACAAGAAAAATCAGACCAAAAGTGGAAAAAAAAAACCTAAAAGAAAGAAAACAAATAAAAAGGTGAAAATACTATGTTCTGATCCACATCCAGCCTTTATAGTTTTTCCTCTGGATTCAGTTGACATTTTCCATCCCAAGTCTATTTGGAACTGTCTTAAATCACTGTATTTGTGAGAAGAGTAAAGTCCATCACAATTATTCATCCTATAATCTTTTTATTACTATGTATAGTGTTCTTTTGGTTCTGTTCATTTCACTCAGCATCAGTTCACATGAATCTTTCCAGGCTTTTCTGAAATCAGCCATTCATCATTTCTTATGGAACAATAATATTGCATTATATTCATATAACACATTCAGCCATTCCCAATTGATGGGTCTCTACTCAACTTTCAGTTCCTTGCTCCTACAAAAAGAGCCAGTGCAAACATTTTTGCACATGTGCGTCCTTTTCCATTTTTTATAATTTCTTAGGGATACAGACCTAGTAGTGACACTGCTGAATCAAAGCACATGCCCTTAGGGCATAGTTCCAAATTGCTCTGACCATCAGAATGATCAGGTCATTTCACAACTCTTCCAATAATGCATTAAGTTTCCAATTTTCCCACATCCCTGCCAACATTTATCATTATCTTTTCCTGTTATCTTAGTCAATCTGAAAGGTGTGAGATGGTACCTCAGAGTTGTCTCAATGTGCATTTTTCTAATCAATAATGATTTAGTGCATTTTTTCATATGACTAGAAATGGTTTTAATTTCTTCATCTGAAAATCATCTGTTGATATCCTTTGATTATTTATCAATTGGGGAATGACTTATATTCTTATAAATTTGAGTCAGTTCTCTATATATTATAGAAATGAGGCTTTATCTGAAACACCGACTATAAAGATTGTTTCCCAGCTAGGATGGAGTTTTTAAAATCTTATCATTATTCTTATTTTTTCTTGTTTTATTTCTTAACTCTGATCTTTGCAGTTGGTGAACTGACTATACAGATAGTAGATTCAGGGATAACTGCTGCATCAGTAACAAATCTTTTCATGTCTGTTAAAGTATAATCAAAATTAATTGACATAACAACCATGTATGGAATTATGTGCAGTATTGTACTTACTTACTCTTCAGTGTCCCACACCAGGTAAAGTAGTATGTTTCACCTTTTATTTTCTGGGACTAAGGTTGGTCATTATAATTGATCTGAGTTTGGTGGTCTTTAGCTATTATTGTTTTCATTTACATTAGATGACACAGTGGGGAGAATGTACTAGAGTAAGGAAAACCTGACTTCAAATCCTGTCTCAGATACTATATATGTGATTCAGAGCAAATCATTTAATCTCTTTTTGCCTCTGTTTCCTCAGTTATAATACAGGTTATATAATAATTGTAAAGTGCTTAGTACATAGTAGGACCTTAATAAATGGTTGTTTCCTTTCTACCTTCTTATATTATTGTCATTGTACATACTATTCTTCTACTTCTGCCTGCTTCACTCTGCATCAATTCATACCAGCCTTTGGACATTTCTCTAAATTCATCATATTTGATTTTTTTTCTTAGGGATAAGATTTACTCTGTTGCATGCATGTTTTATTTAGTAATTTCCCCATCAGTGAAAAAAGTCACTCCCCTCCACTTTCTGTTTTTCTACCACAAAACATTGCTACTTGTATCCAATATTTGGGGCAATTAGGTGCTACAATGGAAAGAGAATTAGACCTGGAGTCAGGAAGATCTTTGTGACCCTGGAAAAGTCACGTAACCCTGTTTGTCTCAATTTCCTCATTAAAAATGAACTGGACAAGGAAATCGCGAATCACTCCAATATTTTGCCAAGAAACCCCCAAATAGAATCACAAAGAGTTAACATGATTGAAAATGACTGAACAACAATTCAACACTTAGCACAGGGCCTGATATATAGCAGGCACTTTATACACATTTATTGATTGTTTGGTTGACTATAGAAACTTCTATCCTGTTTTTATCCTGCTTTGGGTAATATGCCAGACAATGAGATAACTGGCTCAAAAGTATGAAGACTTTAATCATTTTTCTCATATAATTCTAAATTGTTTTCTAGACTGTCAGACCAATTTAGAACTCTGGCAAAAAGGGTTTTAGTGTGCACATATTCCCAGAGCTCTTCCAAATTCAACCATTTCTCGCTTTTATCATGTTTGTCAACTTGATCAGTATGCTTGTAGTTTGCATCTGTTCTTTGAAAATAGTTTGTTAATATTTGCTATCTAGTTTAGTCAGATTGGGAGCTAAGTCAGAATAGGAATATGTCTTAGAAATACTACACATCATTCTGCTTCATTTGGAATGGCAGAAAGTTACACCTGAGGAAAGGAGATAATAAAGTAAATAAACAAGTATTGGGGATAGGTGACTTTAAAGCAAGAAAGGGAATGAAGATGTGATCTTTAAAGGAATGTATGTGTATATATATATATATATATATATATATATATATACAAACATACACACACATACACACACAAACACACACACACATATATATATACACTGAAATATACATATATTTCAGTATTTCAACACATCTGTAATTATATTTATATAGGTGTTCCCTTCCACTGTATATATCACAATTACCTAATACATACATGCACACACACACACACACACACATATATAATGTATATACTATACATGCATGTACATATACATACACATAGATACATATGTACATATCATATACATGTTTGCATGTGAAAAATTGTTAGGCATTTAATTCAACTAATTTAAGAATGCATGCCCTTGGACCCACACTTAACACCATATACCAAGATAAGATCAAAATGGGTCCATGACCTAGGCATAAAAAACGAGATTATAAATAAATTAGAGGAACATAGAATAGTTTATCTCTCAGACTTGTGGAGGAGAAAGAAATTTGTGACCAAAGATGAACTAGAGACCATTACTGATCACAAAATAGAAAATTTTGATTACATCAAATTAAAAGGCCTTTGTACAAACAAAACTAATGCAAACAAGATTAGAAGGGAAGCAACAAACTGGGAAAACATCTTCACAGTTAAAGGTTCTGATAAAGGCCTCATTTCCAAAATATATAGAGAATTGACTCAAATTTATAAGAAATCAAGCCATTCTCCAATTGATAATTGGTCAAAGGATATGAACAGACAATTTTCAGAGGATGAAATTGAAACTATTACCACTCATATGAAAGAGTGTTCCAAATCATTATTGATCAGAGAAATGCAAATTAAGACAACTCTGAGATACCACTACACACCTGTCAGATTGGCTAAGATGACAGGAAAAAATAATGATGAATGTTGGAGGGGATGCGGGAAAACTGGGACACTAATGCACTGTTGGTGGAGTTGTGAACGAATCCAACCATTCTGGAGAGCAATCTGGAATTATGCCCAAAAAGTTATCAAACTGTGCATATCCTTTGATCCAGCAGTGCTACTACTGGGCTTATACCCCAAAGAGATACTAAAGAAGGGAAAGGGACCTGTATGTGCCAAAATGTTTGTGGCAGTCCTGCGGCTAGAAACTGGAAATTGAATGGATGCCCATCAATTGGAGAATGGCTGGGTAAATTGTGGTATATGAATGTTATGGAATATTATTGTTCTGTAAGAAATGACCAGCAGGATGAATACAGAGAGGACTGGCGAGACTTACATGAACTGATGCTAAGTGAAATGAGCAGAACCAGGAGATCATTATACACTTCGACAACGATATTGTATGAGGACATATTTTGATGGAAGTAGATTTCTTTGACAAAGAGACCTGAGTTTCAATTGATAAATGATGGACAAAAGCAGCTACACCCAAAGAAAGAACACTGGGAAACGAATGTGAACTATCTGCATTTTTGTTTTTCTTCCCGGGTTATTTATACCTTCTGAATCCAATTCTCCATATGCAACAAGAGAACTGTTCGGTTCTGCAAACATATATTGTATCTAGGATATACTGCAACATATCCAACATATAAAGGACTGCTTGCCATCTAGGGGAGGGGGTGGAGGGAGGGAGAGGAAAAAATTGGAACAGAAACGAGTGCAAAGGATAATGTTGTAAAAAAAAATTACCCTGGCATGGATTCTGTCAATATAAAATAATTATTAAATAAAAATTAAAAAAAAAAAGTGCATGCCTTATGGTGGTATGATTCAGTGGAAGCATTCAAGATTTGGAGTTGGAAGTCCTGGTTATGATTCCCATCTCTAAGACTAACTATTGTTATAAATGAAACCCCCTAAGAGACCATTTCCATGTAATTAATAAATTGATTTATTAATTAGGCTAGTTAAAAGTCAATAAATTGATGCCAAGGGAAACTCTGAAATATCTAAAATTAGGTGTGTACCTTCTGACACACTGAAATTCATTGATCATCTACCGATCAGTAGAAATTGTATGGGGAGTGGGTTAAAAGTCTTCAAGTTCTTTTATCTAGACCATGGCCTCATCATGAAACTCCAGCAATCTGGAGAGGGAAAACCATTTTCATCCAGATGTCTCAAGTTAGTTTTCTACTTCATGAACTGAGTCATCTTAGAAGAAGATGAGGGATAGGGGTTCTTTTTCCCATAGTAAAGACTCCACAGACTGGATTCTATGTATACTTTAAACAGAAATTAGGTTTTTCAGTTGGGTGATGTTCTGCCTAACCTAGTTAAGGAGTATGTGCCTTGTACTCTAAGATGATATTATTGCTCAGTTATACCATTCAGAGACTGACTATTTCAGGAGTGAGTCTTTATCGGAGGAAAACGATGGATCACAAATTAATAATTCATTACTAACATATACAATATAATAATTTCTTTTGCTACTTTTTTGAACTTGAGTAGGCTACTTCAACTTTTTGGGCCTTAGTTTCCTCATCTATTTAAAAGAGATTTACACTAGATTTCTAAAGTTCCTTGTGCTCTAAATCTAGGTTCTTTTGATAATCTTATAACATGGTGCCTTGTTTGCATTTGTAAAATGAAAGCTAGATGGGCTAGATGATATCTCAGATTTCTTTTCTTGAAAATTCTATATACTGTGACTTTGGTAACATTCCCCAAAGCGTGGAAATATAAACTGACACCTGTAAACTCACAGATTTCCTTTTTCTTCCTGAACCAAACCCTTGCTTTCACAGTTATTGCAATATTTGATACAAGCCCCAAAGGAAGCCTAAGAGACTAATAATACTCATGCTGTTTGTGCTAAACATTTTGATATGGCCTTGAGGAATTTCATCATTTTGTTGAAAATAATTTTTGGAGGTGTATTTTCAGGAAGGACCATTGTAATGCTCTACAGTGGCACTGTATCAAAACTATCTTTCTGGCTAAGGGAAGCCAATTAACAGCCATGAGTAAAGGTAAAGCCACTATTATTCTTGCTTCAAAGTGTCAGAATTATATAAATGGAATTTTTAAACATATACAGTTATAATAATTAATACATATGTAACATGTAACACATGCTATATAATGTTGGTTATTATAATGAGTAACATGGTATACTATTAGTTACTATATATAGTAATTAATACTATATAATATATGTAGAATATATATCATATATGTATATGTACAGATACATTTTATATATATATACATATATATATACACACACATATATAATAAGTAACATTACACAGCATTTAAGGTTTTCAAAGCACTTTATGTGTATTATTTTCTCACAACAACCTGTGAAGAAGATACTATTATTATCCCCATTTTACAGATGGGGATGAGAGAAGTGAAATGACTTCTGCAGTTTCTTAGCTTGTAAGTTTCTGAAGAAGGATTTGCACTCCAATCTTTCTGATTTTCAGAAATTTGGAACCTGGGCACAGAAAAAGTGGTTGTATGATTTAAAGATGATAAGGTTAATTATTTACTCAACACAGATGACCAGCTCATTTTCAAGACTACCATTTACACATATTGTTGTTCAGTCATAGAGTCATACTCAATTCCTTGTGATCCCATGGACCATGGAATTTTATTTGTGAAAATACTGGCATGAGTTAATAGTTCCATCTCCAGTGGATTAAGACAAAAAGAGTTTAAAGGACTTGCCCAGGGCCACACAGATATCTGAAGTCAGATTTGAATGCAGTCCACCTATCTGCCCCCCAAGCAGATTACAAGATGGTCAAAATACAAATAAGTTTTATTAAGGATATGTTTAAATGATTGAATAATAATGCATACAAGTCCAACTTCCTGCCAGGCAATGAGTAAAAGGAACTTCTTAAGCAGCTATGGAATCAGATTCCATAGTTCCTAATATCAGAGTGATAATGCCTCAAGCAGGAAAGAGTGAAAAGGAGAAATTGCTGATTCCAGAATACCTTAGTAGCCACCATGTACTTAGGAATCAGATTTAAGCTTCTTTCTGAATAGGTTGAGGATACTATAATCTTACCTATTTTCTTTCACCAAAAGTGAATGGTTACAAGAAGCCTCCCATTGGAAGAACGACTCATCTTATAAACATACTTAGCCTCTGTCCTTGAAAGCTACAAAACTTTCAGAATCCTTAATTATCCTAATCTCTTTCATTTTCCCCATGAACTCTGTGCTATTAATAACTTGTTTGTATTAAGGTAATTCTGAGAGAACCTTACAACATAAAAAGTTCTATCATCCGTTTGTAATATTCCAAATCTTTTACTTTCTCTCTTTCCATCTTCCCTTTTTCCCTCCCTCCCTTCCTTTCCTCCTTCCTCCTTTTACAAAATGATATTAAAACAACTAGAACAAAGCTCACTAGCACATTAAACAAGAAACATTAAATATAATGTTCCACACCTCTAATCCTCCCTCTGCAAAGAAGAAAGAGAGTTGCATTTTCATCTCCCTTCTTTGGGACTATGCTTGATCAACATAATCTCATAGCCTTCAATTTAAAAAGTTTATTTTTTGCTGTTTAAAAACATGTTTGTTGTTTTTACTATTTATGCCTGTTTTACTTTATATAATTTCATATGTAGCTCCTATTCTTTTCTGTGTTTATTATATTTTTTACAAAGCAATATGATATTACATCACTACATTCACATATCACAATTGTTTAGTTATTCTCCAATCAAAAAGTCACATAGCTACTCCTATAACTACTAACAAAAACTTGCTATCAGTATGGCAAATTACTTAGTTACTTTTATGAGGATAAACACTAGGCCATGAAACTTAACTCTCTTGATAACTTTGATTAGCTCTTAGAATTAGAAAATAACTTTTCAAATTGTCTGTCATAACTGGTGACCAACAATTTTGTTAAACAATGTAAACTGACTTTGCCTCTAAAAATGTCAATCATAGCATACCGAGTTGCATGGCATGGCACAGACAATATAGTGATATGATGACGGATACAGAGTCAGCAAGACCTGGCCATGAATCAAGCCTCCAACAATGAAAATCTTAGCTTTAGAGTTGGGAATGAAACCTAGTTCATTTCCTTAACTTATTTGACCTGTGTCAAGTGCATATTGACTGAAGTGGTAGAGCTAAGATTTAAAAATACATTTTTAGAGTCTAAGGCACACTGGTGCTGCAAGTCAAGGAGCTAGCCAAGGTCAAAGGTGATAGCAGGAATTTCTCTCAGAAAAGGTCTATTCTAGGCTCCCTTTTTAATGAGGGCAGGTTAGAACTTTCCAGGAAGCTGTACTCTGGAAGATGAGGCAATCAGACTGAATTCACTTGTACATTTGCTAAAATTATTGCCTCATCTTTCTCAGGATGGAAATTTCTCTTCTCCCTACTTCCCCATCTAAGAACCTGAATTTATTTTGTATATGCTTTATATTTACATGTGATTCCCTGGTAAAATTTCCTTCCAGGCAGGGTTTTCTCTTTTCTTACTTTAGATCCCCAGTGCCTAGTACATTGTTTTTTGAGTTGCTTTCAGTCATGTATGACTCTTTGTCACCCCATTTGGGTTTTTTTTTTTGGCAAAGATATTGAAGTGGTTTGCTATTTCCTTTTTTGGGGGCTCATTTTACAGATGAGGAAATCAAGGTAAACAGAGTTAAGATGACTTTCCTAGAGTCACACATCTTGTAAGTGTCTAAGGCCAGATTTAAACTGAGGAAGATGAGTTTTCCTGACTCCAGCCCTATTACACTATCTACTTGTAGCTTCCATCTAACACATAGCAAGTGCTTAATAGATACTTACTTAATTATTTGATATTTAAGGCTGTGCTGGAGTCAACTCTTATAGACTCTCAAAAACTGTAATGTTTTCAGTATGCACATTTACATCTCATAAATTAGCAAATGCTTTGACTCAAGGCTTGATTTATTATTTTGGTGATTGTGTAGATTTAAGGAAGTGATGGTTAAAATGTTAATGATTTAGATTAAATTTAAAAGTATATATGTTTTTGGTTGAGTGCCTGTTGTTAAAAGTTTACCAGCATGCTCCTGTTTATGAATGGTTATAAATAAAGTATGTATAGAATGATTTTACTTATACATGCACATTTATATTCATTTTTAGTGCAGTTATTTCTATGGTGAGGGGTAGGGAAGGAAGAAAAAACTAAAAAGAGAAATTTACATGATTTGTTATATATTTAAAAGTAATAAGTCATACATAATATATCAGAAGTTTTGTGTGCAATTATTTTTAAAATTATGATATGAAGATGCTTATTTTATTTCAAAAATTAAAAAAAATTACCAGCACACCCCTATTTATAACCCCCAAAGACTTTGCTTTTCAGATTAGTAGGACCTCCTCTGAATCCTTGAAGTTATTATTACCTGATTCCTTTTCCCATGATGTTTGTCCAGAGGACTTATAAAGCAGCTTTTGCTTGAGAGTCTGATAGTGAACAACTATTAGGAAAATTTGCAGCATATGGGAGCTAAAGAATCAACTTTTGAGTGGGAGAAGGTTTGATATGTAGAAGTAGCAGGGGTGACTAAAATTGAAAAAAACGAAACAAGAGATAGAAGACAGAGGCAGCAGAAAATGAACGAACATGACAGAAGAAAAGCTATTTTTGTTGACAACCTCATCACCCTTTTTTACTGTTGTTTTTTTTTTTTCTAGATGGAAAACATAGGCATGGTTATTATGGAAAGGCACTAAAACATAAGTTAATATGGTAGGTATTGAACAATGCATAGTAAACATGCCATTTCACAGCAGGAAGAAAAGAGAAAACAAGTTGAAATACCGAGGGCAAAAGAATAAATACACTCCCATTGGATACCAGCCATTTCTATAGTTGAAAGTGCTCCAAGGCAGGCAAAGAATAACTTCAATAACTGACATTTGTCAGGAACCCAATGTTTGCCATAAGGCAGCACAATTTCCCGTCCTCCTCCCCCTCCTTCGAATGAACTTTTACTCATTTCTGACTTAGGTGGCCCTACCAGTTTGAAAGTATCTTGATTTTCCAAACATGGAGTGAGGGGAGAGGAGCAACTTCAATACAGTTAGCCTGTTTAGCTTCTGATAGCTTATTATTCATGTTAGAGTATCTATTCTAGAAACATCCTTAGCATATATTATATAAAGCATAATTCCTTGCCCTTTATGACATCATTATCATCAAGCAATCTGATATCTGAGATATCGGAGAGTATGAGGGAGAAATGCAATTTTATCATATCTGTAATTTTATCAATTCATAGATGCCCTTTTTTCATAAATACATATTTGCAACTTATAGTCTAGGAAGTTTCTCTGTGGCATTGAAAATATAAATAACTTTTCCATGTTCATATAATTAGTATGTGTGAAAGGTAAGACTTGAACCCAGGTCTTTCTGCCTCTAATGCCAATCCTCTATTATTTGCACCCTGCAGAGATGGTCTCTTTTGTTTCATTTAGTATCACTACTCTTTAATAGAGGATCATAGAAAACACTTGATAAATGTTTGTTGATTGATTTAAAACTATTACTATTATTATTACTGTTAATAATATGAAAAATAATTAAATAATAATTACAGCTTAAAGTTTTACAAAGCTTTAGTGTTTTGCATATATCTCATTTGATATTAATAGGGTATGCAACTTTCATGAACCTCTGATTGGCAAAATGATACCAACAGATGATATGTCTGATCCCTGCTGGGAAAATAAGAGGATGAGGAACAAGTTAAAGGAGTACATGCTGTTAACATGTGTTTATGTCATCAAAAATGTTTTTGTCAGATAAATCAATTATCAAGTGTAGAATGCCTACTGTGCATCTATAACTGTACTAGGTTCAATGAGTGATAATGAAAAAATACAAGGCATAGTTCCTGACCCATTAAAGTAGATAAAAACATACCAGTTCCTCTTTTTTTTGGAGGGGGAGGGAGAAGATTCTAGCATTTATTTTATTTTTGTTGTTTATGTCATTTGGTTGAGTGCTACTGTTCATGATTCCATGAACCATAGCACATTAGACCCTTTCTAGTATCCTTTAAAGTATGTCTAACTTCATGTTTTTTATTTCCATGACATTATATCCTTTGCTGCCTTCTTTTCCTTTTGCTTTCATCTTTTCCAACATCAGGGTCTTTTCCTATGAATCTCATTTTTTTGCACAATGTCACCCAAGTATTTAAGCTTCAGCTTCAATATTTGACCTTCCATTGGACAGTCTGAATTTATTTCTTTAAGTATTTACTGATTTACTCTTCTTGTTGTCCAAGTAATTTTAAAAGTCTCTAGGACCACAATTGAAAAGTGTTAATTCTATAGAGTTCAACTTTCCTTATTGTCTAACTCTCCCAGCCAAACCTTGCTACTGAAAAAATCATTAGCTTCCCCATTTTCTAATTCTTGAAGCTACTGAAAAAAAAAAAACATAACTTTGATGATACCACTGTTTAAGAGCAAAACTAGAACAATATTACTAGTCCTTTTTATTCCTTAATAGTGATATTCTCTTTAAAAAAAAAAAAAAAACCTCTTAGAATCATAGAATTGGAAGGGAGCTCAAACATTATCTAGTCCAATCTATATTTTTTCCAAGAGGACTCCTTTTAGGCAGATAAATTTATAAGAAAGGGACAGTTTGTTAAATTTTCATATCTAGTTCTGACTTTAGGACACCTGCAGCTTTCATGTTGCTTTTATCTAATTTATCTAGTAATTTTCCTTCCTTGTAATAAAATCTCTTGTTGGGTGAATAAATACTCTATATTCCAACCTTATCCTTCACATTCAAATAAGATGGATGCTATATCCTATCCATTCCATCATGGTCCTGCTGGAAGGCAAATGATTTTGGCTACTAATGAGTTAAGCCACTTCTTAATATATTAAATACCTAATGTAGTACACTTTGCAATTACTGTAACAAAGTGCTTCAGATCATTGATTCCTACTGTTAGAACTGGGCAGGACCATGGAGATTAGCTGGCCTAATGCCCTCTTATAGACAGAGAAATTGAGATCCTGGAGGAAATGATTTAGCCAACTTCACATAGCCAGTTCACCACAGAGATGGTTCCTTGTACTTGGTGGCAAGTATTTCCCACTTCTCTATATTACCTTAACTCAGTTCAGATGAACATTTTTTCAGTCTTTAGTGAGTAGTGCATATATTAAAAATTCCAAGCAAAATAGAGGAACTCTTAGAGAAAGACAAATCAAAAGCAAATACCTTTGTTGTTAAAACATATAACTCAAGACAGCTATTTGAACAAGGAGGGTTGTTTCTATGATTTTATAGATGTGGAAATACTCTCCCTTCTCTGAAAACAACTCATATGTGGCATAGCCTTAGGACTTAGTTGTTTAAGCACTGAGAAGTTAATTAGCTTGCTCATGATCACATAGCAAGTAGTTATTAGGACAATATTTGAGCCCAACACTTCCCACTTCTTTGGTCTGTTTCTCAGTAAGAGAAAGTAAAAGTAAAGTCATCTTTAATGTGGCTAAATAGAAGCCTGGGCATTTTTCATATTTAATCCCCCCTTCATAAATACATACATAGGTAGATAGATATGAAGATAAATAGAGATAGAGATAAATATATGTGTATGTTTATATAGAGTATACATACATATGTGCATATATGTATATAAATTTATCCTTCATATTATTGATTACCCTCTCTTCTCCCTCTTATCTGAACAATGTAAGGACACAAGCAATCTTATGTGTGTTTGAAGTTTAGCCTCATGTCATCATGGCACTCTCATGCCAGGAAACTATTATTTTCAATGACCCAAGAATGAGTCTTTTCTCTGTGGACCTAGAATTCAGTATTATTTCACTGGTACAAAAATTGAAAGCCCTGAAGAAATGGTGGGAGATGAGTGTACTTATGTCATCCCTACTGGATCCCAGACATGGCCAATAGAAGTGGTAGGACAGTTAAGATGGTGCAGTGGGTAGAGCACTGGCTAGAGTCAGGAACATGAGTTCTATTCTGGACTTACAGACTTAAAAGCTTTTTGACTTTGGATAAACCATTTAACCTGTTTGTTTCAGTTTCACTCTCTGCAAATTGGGGATGATAACAATAGCATGGGCATCTAGGTAGTATAGTGGATGGAGCACTGAACTTAGATTCAGAGAGACTCCTCTTCATGAAATCTAATTTAGACTCAGATCCTTAGTGACCCTGTGACCTTGAACAAGTCACTTAACCATGTTTGCCTCATCTATAAAATCAGCTGGAGAAGAAAATAGCAAACTAATTCAGTATCTTTGTCAAGAAAACCCCAAATGGGATCTACAAGTGTTGGACACAAGTGAAATGATTGAACAGCAACAACAACAAAAATCAAAGCATTTACCACCCAGAGTTATTATGAAGTTCAAATGAAATAAGGATTAAAAATGCTTAAGATGATGCTTGGTGCATTATTAAGTGCTGTATAAATATTAGGTAATAAAGTAGTAACAAGAATGACTGATGGAACTTGGGAGACATGGAGAAAGCTTATTTTGCATTCATTGTGTTATTCTGTCCCTATTTTGCCTTCTCCTTTCCATACCTACTGGCTTGGTAGATAGAATGTTGGCTTCAAGAGGAAGGTAAAGAAATAAACACTTATTATGCACCAACTATGTACCAGCTAGGTGATGCAGTAGATAGAGTGCTGGGTCTAAAAGTCAGGAAAACTCATGTTTCTGAGTTCAAATCTGGCCTCAGACTCTTATTAATTGTATAACTATGGGCAAGTCACTTAATCCTGTTTGCCTTAATTTCCTCATCTGTAAAATGATCTGGAGAAGAAAATAGCAAACTAATGCAGTATTTTTGCCAAGAAAACCCTAAATAGGTTCATGAAGAGTCAGACACAATTGAAAAAACTGAACTATATATATAAAAAACACTATGCTAAGCACTTTGCTAATATCTTATTTAATCCTTAGAATCAGCAAAGATCTATATTCACATTCTGACTTTTGACTTTGATGTTTACTACCTGTGAGACTGTAGACAAATCATTTAATCTTTCTGAAGCTCAGTTTGCCTATCAGTAAAACACAAATAATCACCCCCTTTACCAGTAGTACCTCTTTCACAAGGTTTATTTTTAGGCTCAAATGTGACAATTCATACAAAGTCCTTTGTAAATGTTAAGGTATTTGGTTTTATCTTTTTTCTTTTTTCTTTCTTTCTTTCTTTTTTTTTTTTTTTTTGGTCAGGCTATTTGATTTAGACACTGATTTCATCAGAGTAGGGAATACTAGTGGGTGAACCACCTCCATCATTAGCCATTAGTCAGTAGCTTAAAGTTTTGGAGATTTGCCCAGGGCAAATGTTAAACGTTATTATTCTTATTTTTAGGCTGTCTCCTCTTTCCTTGTTCCTTTGTCTTTGGGAAATGAGATCCCTATAGTCTCACTTCTGGCAGCCTCTACTAGGGATTCCCTGAAGTCTTGAGCTCCTGGGATAAAAGTCCTATATGTCATACCCTAAGTGTATGTATGATGGGAAGAGCTTCTTCCTACAACTTGAGAATTAACCACATCAAATCAATGAAAACAGGAAATGCTTTGTGAATCTCCTGGAGCCCTAAAGGGACTAGTTCTAGAAGCAGCAAATGTAATTCTGTGACAACAGGGAGCAAATGCTGCTCACGTTCAGCCATGTCAATAGATACTGACTCCCTTCATTATGTGGAGGGGTGGCAAAAATCCACTTGTTATGCAATGTTGACCTAGGAAGTGGTTTCAGATTGGTTTGGGTTCTTTTGAGATGGTTTTGGATCAGAACTTGTTGTGAAAGCTAGATTCAGGCAAAGAGCACATGGAACAAGAATTCACTGTTTTCATTGGTTGGAAAATCCCCCAAACCCACAATAAAATTCCATGGGGCAATTGATGTCAGAATAATAATTTCAGAAGGAAAGGATAAGAGAGACCTACTGGCAAATACAGAAATAGCACTACCAGCTTTTGTAGTAGGGACATGTAATCCAATTGCCATGTTGATGGAAAATATCTGCACTGCTAGGCAGTGAGGGCTGGAATAATTTTCTGTCAATGGCATAATCAGTTTTGGTCTCACCAAGGAAGTAAAGGCAGAAAGGAGAGATCCCAGATTAATTGGAGGCTCACAATCTACTGGTGGGACTTTTAATCCTAAACTGAGGACCAGAGCATCTCTGAACCACACCCACACAAAAAAAAATTGCAGATGGTGCTGAGTTGTTTGTTTGTTTGTGTGTGTGTGTGTGTAGGGGGAATATCAGACAAAGTATCTCTTTATTTCTTTGATTCTGCAAGGATCTTTGATTTCCTTAAAGAATTATGTCCCACTTTTTGGGCAGATCTCAGACCCTATGTAACAGAAGATGCCTTTTTATACTCTGTTTAAGAGGTCAGTTTAACATCATAGGTTTGGTAGTGGGATAAATGAAGTATTTTCAGACCATTAAATACTTGCCCTAATATAGCAAGAATATTCCTCAAGGACATAGTTGTAGAGGCCACAGACAGTGGGGGAACTCTCAATGAGGCATAAGACCCTTCAGCCCAGAGGGAACTTGCTGACTAGTCTGGTGTGGCTCTCATCTCTCCTTGGGGCATCTCACCCTTCCTGAGAAGTTGTGTGTGTGTGTGGGTGTGTGTGTGTGTGTGTATGTGTGTGTGTGTGTGTGTGTGTGTGTGTGTGAGACCACCTGTGTTCTACTTGAAGCAGGGATACTTACAGTAAGAGAGGCATTTACATATTAATAGCAGAGTGCTTATAGTTAGCACTCATGCAGTGTGCTGTGGTGATATAATGGTTCTATAGTTGGCATATGCTCAGTGTGCTGTAATGATGTAATTGTACTAAGGTACTTAGGGGATGAGAGAATGTGAAATAAATGGACGCCATCTTTGTCCATCCTTGTGGGTCCCTGCCTTCATCACTCCTCCACTAAGACCAAGGATTTGGTCTGGTCCTGAGATCTTCCAGAAAGCATGTCTGGATGCTATATTTTGTCACCCCAGCATGGGAGCTCTAAAAAGCATAGTACATTTTGGCACCCCAGTTTGGGGGCTCTAGAAAGCACATAGTGGCACTTAATTTTTCTCTGGATAGGACATCTTTCATCCCCACATGGAAATTCTAATTGGCAATGCACCTAATCACAGTGGCCCTTACTTCACATGATTGGGTCATTTTATAATCTTAAGTGAAGTTCCTTCTCTCTCTTGGAATTCAAATGAAGTTCCAAGATTAAATTAATCCCTACAATGAGAAAAGAAGAATCCTGGTTTTATCCCCAAATGTCCTTGTGTTTACTTAGAATTAAGTGCAATAATATAAAGCAATTAGCATAATGTCTGGCAAACAGTAGGTGCTTTATAAATACTTATTCCCTTTTCCTTTCATTTAGAATCATGAGATCTTAGAAACAGAACTAGAAAGGATTGTAGAAACCTTCCAGTCCAACCTCTTCAATTCAATTCAAGAAAACTGAAGGTCAGGGAGAACAAATTATTTTTCCAGGGTCACATGGGCAACAATGTTTCAGAGGTAGGATTTGAACCCAATTTCCAAAGTCAATTCTCTTTCCATTGTACTGTGCCACGTACATGATGTATTTCCTTTCTTTACTCCTTTTTTTCCTCCCAATATAAAGCAAACTCCTCAAGGAGAGAGAATTATTTTAATCTTTATACCCTCAGTTCTAGCACAGCACCCTGTGATTATTAATTCATTATTTATTTAGCACTTTCTGTATTCTAACATTGGAAAGCCATGTGTAACTTACAGTTCTGGATTGCAAACTTTGATGTCAATGATCTGTTTAGGGAAACTATTTCTGAATGATCTTTACTACTCTCAGGATGGATAAATCCGGTTTCAATTTTGTCTTTCTATCCTCAGTAGTTAGAATGATGTATAGTAGATGTCTAATAAATATTGATTAACTGATTGACATACTTTATATTCCAGCCAAACTGGGCTACCTCTGTTCTCACAAATTGACATCCTACCTTCCATCTTTGCCCTCCCCCCCTTTTTTAAAATAATATATACTTCATTCCTGGAATGAATTTTTCTGGAATCCTTAGTTTACCTACTCTAATAATCTTGCATTTATTTATCTTTCCATATATTATCTTTCCACAGTCTAATTCAGAGATGGGGAATTTTTTTTTCTACTTAGGGCCACTTGGATATTTTTAACATCATTTGTGGGCTATACAAAATTATCATCTTCTAGAATTAAAGTAGTGGGAAGTTGTACCTACCTTTCAGCTCATCATTACCAATGATTGATTTTTCAAATACTTTTGTGGCCTTACAAAATCTCTGAGCTGGAGGTTCCCCACTCCTGGTCTAACATCATTAAAGACAGGGCCTTTCTTATTTTCTTCTGCCCATTGTTCATGTTTAATGAATACTTTGAATTGAATATTCATTCAGTTAAACTGGACATTTTGTTGTTTTTGAAAATGTATATCCTAAGTCTTCTTGCTTCTACACTAGCCTGATTTCCATATGTTGAAATTCTAGGCTCTCCTTCAAGGTTTATCAACAACCTGTGGTGAAGCTGACAGAAACTGGATTGGTAATGACGATATCTCAACTCTGTTTGAGACTTTTCCACTAATACATTATAAGAACTTGGTCCAGACATTTAATCACTCTTGATCCCAGTTTCCTCATTACAAAGAAAGGTAATTTTGACTAGATGATTGCTAGAATTTTCCTGTACTGAGTTCTGATTGTCCATGTAAAATTAACACCTGCTGCATGCCACATTAATGCCTACTGATTTTCTAACACACTTTCTTTTAAATTTTTTTATCTAGTTATAAGGAAAACATCAGATATTTGGACTGAATCTCAAATACTAAAGACTTCCAAGAAAATTTTTTTTTGATAATAATTGCTTTCATGTGGATATTGGTCTGGGAACCACATACACACAAATAATTACTTGGTATCCTTTTGGTTAACTCATGGCATCACTATTTATGTGGAACTCCCAGGAAGGCTGTGCTGTAGGAGAGAATTGACAAAAAAAAAAACAAAACAAAACAAAACAAAAAACAATTAAAATCATTGTCCAGGACACTACATTCTGAAAACTTAGGTATTGAGTGTTGTACTTATGGTCAGAAATTCCCGAAATGATTTTCTATATTATAATCCTTTTCTGGGTGCACCTCAATGGCAATCTATGGGCCAGATTATCATTTGACATTAGTTTCTGTCACTTAGTTATTATAAAGGTCAGGTGGTAGATGTATAGTATTTTCTTCATCTCCTGGATGATCCACCTAAAGGGAAATTGATTACCTTTGGAGGTAGTAGATTTTATCATACTGGTATTCTTTAGGCAATGATTAGATGACCACTTGTGTATATTATTGTGGGAATTCTTTCTGAGGTATGTTAGACTAGTTGGTCTCTAAGATGCCTTTCAACTCAACAATTCTGTGAATTTTTGAAGATAGCTTCCTCAATTCCTTGAGCAATACACACAAGGGATCTACTTTCCCATTCCTCCGTTAAGTACCTCACTCTCTAGATAAGACTATAAACTTTATTTCCTCTTCCATCTTCTATTTGAAAAACAACCTTGAAATGATGCTCCTTGACAAGCAGGTGAAAGAGCTGGGGATGTTTCAGCCAGATAAGAGAAGTCTCTAAGGATAACATGATAGCTGTCTTCAAATATTGAAAATCTGTCATGTGGAATAGATATTAGGCCTGTTCTCTTTGGCCCTAGAGGGTGGAACAAGGCATAATGGGTGGAAGCTTCAGTGAGGAAGGTTTTTGTTCTGTTGAAGGAAAACATTAAGAATTAAAGTGATCCCAAAGCAAAACAGACTGCCTCAGGAGCTAGTATGTTCTCTTTTACTGGATGTCTTCAACTGGAGATTTATTAGGGATGTCATGGAATGGATTCCAGCTCAGTTGCAAGCTAGATTAGAGGGAAAAGTCTCTTTAAAAATCTGATGTTTCATAATTTTGTAATATTATGTCCTTAGTATCAGAAATTTTTATGATAATAAGTTTAGTATACAGGTCATGTTCTTAACTTCTAAAATCTTTCATCTTTGGTTACTCCTCCTTAGTTACAAATGACTTTCTTAGGTCTGCTTTTGGTTACTTTATCTCAATATTTGTAAGTAGCCTTCTCCAAAAATTCTCCTAGATTACCAAATTACTGAAAATAAATATAAATATAAAAGCCTACCACAAGTCAGGCACTATGCTAGGTACTAGGGATAGAAATATAAAAAGAAAGTAATTCTTTCATTTTTTGAGTTTTTATTTTACTGAGGTAGGAAGAGAGGCATAACATGTTTAATAAATAATAATAAATAAATAACATCCTATCTAAGGAATGGATTTAAGCAATGATTTTCTTTTCACTGCAAATTCTTAGATGATGAAACTCCCTCTTCCAATTGAAGATTGACATCTTCCTTGCAAATTATTTGTCTCATAGAATTCCCTAGGGAATAGAAAACTTAGTAATTTATCCACCATGATCATATCACTGAGTGTCAAAAAAGGGACTTGAATGCAGATCTTTAAAAGCTGACTCTCTGATATATTGCTTGTGTCTATAGATCTTTTATATACAAAACAAATAAAAAGTGATTTTTTTTGGGGGGAGAGAGCATTAATAAAAGGGAAAGTTTTACTTAAGGATGTGGCACTTAAGATGAATTTTGAAGGGAATGAGGGGTTATGAAAAGAAAGGGAAGATCTCTGTTTAAGATATGACAGAGACATTCAATGAAAAGATATTGAGGGGGCAGAAGAAAAGGGTAAGAAGAGCAAGTAAGTCCTGTTTGATTGACATAGAGAGTAAGGGGGGTGAATGGTTGGGTGGGTAAGTAGTATGCAATCAATTTAGAAATATAAACTGTATTTGGATTATGAAGGACTTTAAATGATGAACAGTGGAGTTAAACTTTATTTTAGAGGCAGTGGTGAGCTACTAGAGCTTCCTGAGTAGAGGAGTGACATGGTGAGAACTGATCTTGAGGAATATCAATTTGGCACACGTGAAGAGGAAGGATTGATAAAATGAGATTGGTGTCAAGGAGATGGATTTAAAAACTACTTTAATGCTAAACTAGGCTGGTTGTTATATAAATAGAGACAACAGAGACATGTGATATATTGATGAGGTAAAACTGACAAGAACTGAGAAGATAGTATCTGGGTGTATAGAGTAGGGTTGGGGAGAGGAGTAAGGCTGATGATTCAAGATGATCCTAAGGCTGTGAATTGAGGGCTCTATTCTGGGCTTCTTTTCTTTTCACTCTGCTTTATCTTCCTTGATGATTTCACCAGCTCCTATAGACCTAATTTTCTTCTCTCTGTAGATGATTCTATTAGCCTTAGTTTCTCTCACTTGAGCTTTAGTTCCATACAGAAACCTCAAATTCATCATGAACAAAATAGAAATCATTATCTTTCCCCCCCCATGCCTATCTTTCTTCCTAATATTCCTATATTGTCTGGAGTACACCATCTTCCTAGAAACTTAGACTCAGTGTTATTCTCAATTCTTTACCATTGCTTGTTTCACATATCCAATTAGATGTCCAATCTTGTTATTTTTATCTTCACAACATTTCTCAAAAATATCCTTTTCTTTACTTATGTAGTCATTACCCTGTTTAAGTCCTCATCACCTTTCATCTAAACTGCATTAGGCAATAGTCATTCTTATTTCTCCTTCCACTCCAATTCATCCCCTCCACAGCCACCAAGGTTTTTACTATATTGTAGTTTTAACCATGTCACCTTTCCCAAGTACTCTATAATTCTCAAGAACTCCTTATTATCTATAAAATCAAATTAAATTTCTCTGTTATTTAAAGATCTTCCTGACTTGGTCCCATCTTTCCTTTCTAGTTTTCTCATATATTGCTCCTTTCTGAGTGTTCACTGATCCCACTTCATTGTTCTATTCAATGCTCCTCTTATATACTATTCCATTTCCCATTTCTATATATTTTCACTGGCTGTCTCCCATGTCTGGAATAGTCTTCCCTGTCACCTCTTACCTCTACCTCTTAATTTTCCTGACTTTTTCATGACCCAGCTCAAATTCCAACTTTTATAAGGGTTCTTTACTGAATCTGTCTCCTTCCCCATCACCTCCTTTCCAGGATCTACCTTTGAGATTACCTACCATCAATTCTATATATTTCTTGTAGATATGTAGATATTACTATATTTTCTCTTCTATCAGAATAGAAACTCTGGGAAACAGGGTTTCTTTTTTTTCCCATTTTTGGATTTCCAACAATTAGCATGGTGCACAGTACTCTATAAATGCTTAATAAATTTTTGACAGACTAGTTTTGTGGTTCTCTGAAATAAGAGAGTTTGGAGTAAGGATGGATTTAGTGGAGGAAGATTATGCATTTAGTTTTGGATATGTTGAATTTGGCATTCTTCCATTACAGAGGTAATATTATAATTTCCTCCTATTTTGTGAAGTCCAGTTCCTAAAAGATTTTGAGCACACATTAAGTATTCTTTGCACAAGAATGCTATGCTGCTAACCCAGCATTAATAAATCAAATGCTTTCAGCAATTTTTTTTAAGTAAAGAGGATAGATTTTCACTGAACAATTGGACTAATCACTTAGTCTTAGTTACACATTAACAACTGCTCTATGTACTTTCTTTGGATGAGTCCAGTTTTGTTTTTCTTGCTAATTGTCTCATTCTGAATTATTCAATAACCAAACCTTTAAATATTCTTTTGGCAGAAGGTAAGGCATAAATCATAAATAAATGAATAAAAAATGTCCCTGAAGGACAAGTACCAAGTAATGATCTAAAAATTCCCCAAAGAAGATTTTAGAGGGAAAATTAGACTTTGGAAAACATACTTTCTCTCCAAAAGGATTTTCTTACAAAAGATAAAACGATTAAAAGACAATGTAATCTAAATGAACTATTGAATCATTTTAACTAAAGAACTCTTATTCAAATAATGCAATTTAAAATTTGAAAAAAAAATGCCTGTAATGGACTTGCAATTGTAAAGTAAATAAATGTAGTCTTGACAATTTAAAAACAGAAGCAAAATATAATAATATTAGGATGGTACCAGATGACTGTCTAAGACTGGGTCTTGCAGGGTGGGACAACCATGTCGAATTAGCAGTTTTCCAAATTATGGTAATATCCCTAAAAGAGACAGTGATTAAGACAGAAATAAGCACAGAATTCCTATTTACAATTCCTAGTCACAAGAATCTGTTAATTATAAAACTTAATTCGCCACAGTATATGTGTGTATCTAGGCATAGATATCCATGAGGAGAGACTCAGTCATGCACAGATACTTGTCCCTTTATGCATTTGCATGCAGTATGTACATTTGGGAAATAGACTTGACAAGACATGAAGCAATCATGATGTGACTTCTCTGCAATATTGAAGTACTAAACTCAAAATCTCTAAAACTGAGCTCATTATCATTGTGATTAAATCCATCCTTTCTCCAAACTTCCCAATTTCTGCTAAGGGAACACCAGTTAGTCAGTAAACAATTACAACAATCTTAATTATCAGGTTAAGAAAAGGGAGCCCCAGTGGTGGAGGTATTGGAGAGAATCATAAGATCATAGATTTAGACCTGGAAGAAATCTTAAAAGTCAACCAATCCCAGCCACTGTTTCAAAGAAAAGGAAAATGCTACACAGAGAAATTGTTGTTTGTTCTTCCTTCTCAAAGAGGACCATTAGGAAGGTGATGGCATGACATGCAAGAGAATTTGATTTAAGTGAGGGAAGGCTATGCAAGGTCACCTGCCTCACTTTCCCCTCCAGAGCCATCTAGGTCCAGTGGCCAAATATATGTCACAATTAGTGGAGATGGCTCTGGATATAAGGGAAGATCTTGGTCTTTTTAAGCTAAGGTCTTCAAATCTCTGTTTGACTAAGGCCACACCTATTTAGTGATTAAGACTAAGTAGCAATTAAATCAAAGAATCTCCTCTGACCTGGTTTAAAAAAATCTAAATAAATCTGAGAAGAGGCCAAAACAGAAATGATTGCTAGTTACATTCATTCTGAATCAGTCAGGACCTCAAAAAGACCACTTGGGGATTGTTTTCAAACCACACAGTTAGAAGGTATTTAAGGTAGAATTTGATCTTAGGTGTTCTTGACTCTAAGCCCAATGCTTGATTCATTATATTAATGCTACCTTTCAAAGCAGGGACTTGCTTCTAAGTCTCAGCAATTTCTGGCATGATTTCGATGAAATCCTCAAAAGAAATTCATTTTGCAACACCTTTTTACACAAAAGTTTCCATTTTGTTGTTCTTTCCCTTTTTCTTTCATAAAATTTTTTAAAAATGCAGAATTTAAAAAACACAATATTCTATAGCAAGATCATATCTTAACATCAAACAGCTGTCTGAAAGATACATATGACACAAAATTCCACTAGACTTACTACTTTGTTAGCTACAAAAAATACTTTTATTTAATAGAGAAAAAAAACAATTTAGATACAAAGTATCTAATGTTCTAATAAGATGTCATACATATGTTAGAATCATAAAAGATTTTTTAAAAAATATAACTGCAGGGATAATAATACTTTTTTTAGATGATCCTTTGGTGATTAATGTTAATTTAAGCCCTTTACAAGTAGATAGATATATGTGAACCAAGGGTGTTTGGCACTGTAATGAAAGATGTCTAATTCAAAGCCTAAATAGAAACATGATTCCTTATAAAGGCTGAAGTTTTCCAGATGTTTCTATTTTTTGATGAAGTTTCAGTAACCTATTAGATTCATCTGCAATATCTAAGCAAAACAGTTTGATTTAACTATTCACACAAAAAAGATTAAGCAAATGAAGAAAACCTATTATGTAGAATATAATATGCAGTTGTCTGGAGAACCATAAAAGTGGCTTATTACCACGTATATTTAGATAGATTCTGCATATGAATAATAAACTGGGCCCAGATTTGGATAGAAAGAAAAGGTGATACTTGACTAAGTTTTAGACTTTGCATATTATTTTTAATGACTTTAAACTCTTTGAAACAAAGAATGATTCTTATTTATGATCTGGGGGGAAATAGAGAAGAAATAGGGAAGAGGGATGAGTATTTATATAGTGTTTACTATGATCCAGGTACTATGCTAAATACTTTACAAATATCATTTAATTTGATCTTCACAGCATCAACTTTTAGAGATAGGTGATATTTTTAATCTCTATTTTACAGTTGAGAAAACTGAAGCAAATGAAAATTAAATGACTAGCTCAGGGTCATATACCTAAGCTAGTAAGTGTTGGAAATTAGAGTCGAATTCAGATTTTTTTTGTCCCAGGACCACTATCTACTATATTGCCTAGCTACCTAAATAGCTAGAATTGGAGAGGATGGCCAAGGTCATTCTGTGAAAAGGAGAAAAGTTATATTCTAGTTGTTCTATAAAATGGAAGGAAGGTAAAAGAAAGAATAGAAGATTAAAGGCCAGTGGATTAACAAGAGAGTAATTATCTATAAATTATAATGGGAAGGTTACACTAAGGAAGCACTAAAGATAGGTGGGGCTGAATACAGGTAAAGGTATGAAGGGAAAGGATTTTTTATTTTAAAGAGATAGTACTTCTGGATAATGAATATTAGGACAAGAGATTGGGGTTTGCTAGCTACATGGTTGGAAGAATACCAAGCTGTCAGGAAATTATATCAGTTGATTCCAAAATTTTATTGGGATATTGCTAATGATTCTATCTTCTGAGTGGAGGGATATGCAGTAGGAATAGATGATTGTAGTGAGTGTACAAGGTTATGGCATTTGGAAAGGAGTTAGACATTTAAGGGAGCTTTGTCAATCTCTTCTATCAATTTACAGCAATAAAAGAAATAAATATAAATGGCATGTAAGTTGATATGGACTATGTAGACATATTTGTTTTATTCAAGGTTATACCAGGGCACAGATTTGGTATCTCCTCAAGGAGATTTACAGAAGAATAGGATAAATTGTTATTCCAATTGTTTAAAAGTTGGAAGAAAATGGCCATCTGTTAACTAGAAAACAGTACACTTGACTTAGACTTCTGGCAAAATTTTAGAACAGACTGAATATAGAAAAGTAAACCATGATCACAAAAGCAAGTCATACCAGACTAAATTCATTTCATTTTTTTTGTCCAGGTTGCTAAACTCCTAGATCAGGAATGGGAGAAATAATAAAGATTCAGTTTATCTGGATTTTTAACAAAATGTTTGTCTAAGTATTTCTTACTGTCCTTGTGGAAAAAATAGAGTTAGGAGCTAGATAATCTAATGATTTTATGAGTTCAGAACTGATTGAATAGCCAAACTCAAGTGGTAGTTACTAATGATTTGATTTTGACTTGGAAAAACATGTTTAATGAAGCAGTCCATGAATGTGTTGGTTTTCTGCTATTAATTACTTGAAAAAAGGCATAAATGGTTTTTTAAATTTGCATATTATACAATAGTATTTAGATTGGCAAACTATTGTTAGGATTAAGAAAAAATCTTGAAAGGCTGTAGGATAGGATTACATCTAATAAGAGGAAGTGTAAGCCTGAGAAAGTACAATTTGTATGCTTGGGTAACAAAAATGGAAAAGTATGGTTAGATAGGAGTTGTTTTCAAAACTATCAGAAGATTTTTAATGAACTACAAAGTCAATGACTTAACAGTATGATATGATGATTGTGAGTGCCAGTACTGTCTTAAAGCTATATTAAGAGAAGCACTAAAATATTTAATATCTTAGTTATGAGAAACTCATCATGAGAAGGACCCTGAGAAGCTAAAGAACATCCAGGGGAGGGTAACCAAAATGGCTAATTCATGTCACATAAAGATAAGTTGAATAAAATTTTAAACTGGAAATGAAAAGAATTAGTAAAGAGAGGATTTTTGTCTTTGAAACTTTGGAGGGTTTTCACATGGAAGAAGTAATAGACTTACATTCTTCGTCCCAGAAGGCAGAATTAGGAGCAATAGGCAGAAATTGTAAGAAGGAAAATAGAGACTTGGTATAAAGGAAAAATTCCTCAAATTTGGTACTATTCAAAAGTGGAATAAATTACATTGGAAATAGAGGTTCCCACTCATTGAAAGTCTTTAAATCAAGCATATTACATTTAACTAAGGATTCTTTTAGGTAATGTCAAACCAGATCGTCACCGAAGGCTTTTCAAGCGCAACAGCAAAGACAACAAATATTTACTCATGAGTATTATAGAGAAGTAGTTAGATGTTTGGATTGATTTTTTAAAAATCTCAATAAATGATTTAATGTTTTACCTGAGTATTTTAGCATTATGCAGCTCTAGAATAAATCTATTTCTTTTTTTTACTATTTTGAAATATTATACACATTAATTTTATTCTTTGTTTAATTTATTATTTTGTTCAAACCAATACACTTCAAGGGTTAATTAGGAATGTAAGGAAGGCTTCTCCTAGGCAGAACTAACAATTCTTCCATTAAAATAATACCAAAGTATTAGACACATATTTCCCGAAATACAGACCAAATTTGTTTAAACACTGGAAACTCTCCATTAAAATGAAATTAAGCTATTCAGACTGGTAAATTCCCTACGATTACCATAGCAGGCTTCCACAGTCTAACTGTGAGACAGTTCCTATTTTGAGAAAATACTGATTTTGGCAACCAACACTACCTTTCATAGACATCCTTATGAGAAGTGCATAATTCAGCTAAATTCCCATCATAGCCAGGAATAAAGATTATTGGTTCCTGATGTAGGTGTATTACCAGAATCATTTTAAGTTTGGCTAAGAGCCGTGTCCAAAAATGATTTATGGTTGGCACTCTTGATGTGTTTAAAATAACCTTTATAAACATTTGTTTAAATTTCTTAGTCTTCCTTTGCACATATTATTTAAAGTCAATTTAACAAATACTCAAAGTAAGTTTAGTCTTGGCCAAACCTCTATCTGAAATCCAGGAAATATTTGCCAATATTGGCTCCAATTGAACCCACATCATGTATATTAATGCAATCTCCTTGTTTCAAACCACTTTTATTTTTCAGTTGTGGTCATGTTCTGGTTTTTAGTATACTTATAACTACAAATACAAGTTTTAAATGGAGCAAGTTCATTGTATCCAAACTATGAAGGGGGATTGATTTAATCCATCATATGTGAATTTACATGCTCTTCTAGTTTATGCAGCTTCATCATATCAATGTGAAATAATAACTATCTCCCTTTTATAATATGGCATTACTGTATTGATTAGTAGGAAAGATCTTTGTCATGAATTGAGATACTGACGAGTACTGTTTCTGTCATTTTATTAGCTCTTTGACTTTAGCACTTCTTCCACCTTCTCTGATCATCAATCTTTTCATCTACAAAATGAAGAATAATAATAACCAAGTGCTTCCCAAGATTACTGAGAGAATCAATGTGATAATCTATGTAAAGTGCTTCATAAAATTGCACAGTTTTGTTTAAAGAATTGTTATCTCCTAAAAGAGTTCTTCATTAGAATTGCACATGTTTAACATATATTAGATTACTTGCTATCTAGGGGAGGTAGTGGGGGGAAGAGAGAGAGAAAAAATTTTTGAACACAAGATTTTGCAAGGATGAGTGTTGAAAACTATCCATGCATGTGTTCTGAAAATTAAAAAAAAAAAACTGTATAAAAAAGAAAAAAAAATTCTTCTTTAGGCATTGGGAGATAATTGTCAATGTTCATTCATGGTTAGAATATGTCAGAGACAGAATTTAAATTCAGATTTTCCTGACTGATGTCAGGTTTCTACCTATAGTGAAACACTGATTTTTAGTTCGAATATGCTGATGCTTTTGCCATGTAGATGCTAAGTATGTAGACTTCTTAATATCTAGAACCCCCTTTCATGATGAACCCTTTAACTAATAGACAGTATATTGATTATTCACCATGATTCTCTTTATTGCATAGTTATAAGGATAAAAACAGGAACACATGTATCCCACTGGTGTGTGTATGTATATGTGTGTGCACAATTTTAGGGAAATATGAAGAAAGCCTTTCAAACACCAAATGGACCTCTGTCTTAAATTTTGGAAAGGACATTGGCAATAGTTGCACAGAATGGACATGAGTAATGAGTGAGTAAATTCCCATCTAAATATTAGGAGATGTCTGCATTAGTACACAGATCCATCTGACTATTAGAATGTTGGAGTGACATGGGGAGGAGGTTAGTTAGATATGAAATATAACTTTGCCTAGGTGAGATTTGTTGGACCAGTTTCTGTACTGCCCTTTCAATCTTTCAATATGCTGTGCTCCTTTGTGCCTCTGAATATTTACTCAGGCTGTTCTTTCTAGCAGGAAGAGCCTTCTCATTCTATCCATATCATATCTATTCTTCGTGGTCTAATTCAAGTCTCAGCTTAATCTTTAACACATTCTTTTTCACTCTGATCTTTTCCTTTGATCTCTATGTTCATGTTTCATTACTGTCCATAACATACAACTTCTGTGGCAACATGATATAGTGCAGTACAATAGAATTCAGGGGGAACACTAACTTGTATAAAAGGATGACTGAAAGCTGTCTATTTATTGACTTAATTTTATTTTTTTCTGGAGAAAAAAAGTTTATTTTGTATTTGAGCTTCTAGTTTACATACTTTCCTTTCCTTAAGTTTTTTTTTTTTAATAATTTGAATTATACTTTTATTCTTTGAAAAGATTTTTAAACTTTATAGTTCTTTATTTTTTCAAATACATGCAAAGATAGTTCTTAACAGTCACCTTTGTAAAACCTTGTGCTCTAAATTCCCTCCCTTCTTTCCCCACCTCATATAAATAGCAAGTAATGCAATATAGATTAGACATATGCAATTCTTCTAAACATATTTCCATATTTGTCATGCTGCACAAGAAAAATCAGAACAAAAGGTGAAAGAAAAAATGAAAACAGAAACCCAAGCAAACAAACATCAATAAAAGTGAAAATACTGTTTCCATTCACATTCAGTTTCCATAGTTCTCTCTCTCTCTGGATGAAAATGGCTTTCCATCTCGTCTATTGGAATCACCTTGAATCACCTCACTGTTGAAAAGAGTCAGATCCATCACAGTTAATTATCTCATAATCTTATTGTTGCTATATAAGGTTCTACTGCTTCTGCTCACTTAACATCAGTTCGTGCAAGTCTTTCTAGGCATTTCTATAATCAGCTTGCTTGTTATTTCTTACAGAACTATAATGTTCCATTACATTCATAAACCATAGCTTATTCAGCCATTCCCCAACTGATGTGCATGCATTCAGTTTCCAATTCCTTCCCACTACAAAAAGGGCTGCTGTAATTTCCGGACTGGAGGACTTGGGATCAGCCTGAATCCTTGGTCTTAGTGGAGCAGTGATGAAGGCAGGAGAGCCACCAAGAGGCTGGTCAAAGATGGAATCTGGAATCTGGCATCTTCTCTTGTGTCTGTGGCTGAGAGCTGTGACTGAGAGAGCGTTCTGTGTCTGTGGCTGAGATACTCTTCTGTGTTTGAGACTCCCTTAAACACCTCAGTACGATTATATCACTGCAGCATACTGAGTATGTGCAACCATTACATCACCATACTAAGTACTAAGTATATGCTTAGCTATAAGTACCTTGCTGACCTAGATTTAAATATACCTTTTCAGAGTTCTGACCGTCTACAGGCTGCTACAAACATTTTTTCATATGTATCTGACTTAGTTTTAAATGTAAAATTATCTGCATATTATTGTATTTAAATTTTTTATTTTATTAAATATTTCCCAACTACATTTTAATCTGGTTCAGACCTCTTTCAAGAATTTTATGGATTGCATATGGTGTTGTGTTATATATTTGATATGTTTGATACTTCTGCTATAGGTGATAGAAAATTAGCCTGAAAATAATGGATAACTGGGTTCAAGTCCTGTTTTAATGCATATTATCTGTATGACTGTAACTATTTATCAATTCTAAAGACTAGATGTCACAAAGAGTTTACTAAATTTCCTGGGTAGTGGTAATTTCCTTCCTCAAGGTTTCTTTATTCTAAATAAATCATCACAACTTTATTATTGATTGAGCCATTTTAAAATTATTTGGGGAATTTAAATCTTGTGCAAAGACTTATTTTTATTCTTCTAAGTTGTAACTTTGCTGCTAATTATGCCTTAAAATGAGTGCTATTTGTTCTTCTAAGTCATTCAAACAGGAGAGTAAACAGAGAAAAGGGAAAGATCCTAGCACAGACTAGATTTTTATTATCTCTCCAATAATATTGTAAGTGCCATGTAGGTAGGGACTATGTCTCATGCTTATTTTGTACTTCTCATTGCTTCTAGCACAGGACTAATGGATGGTCGATGCTCTGTAAATGCTTATTGATTACTTGAATGATTGATCTCACAGTGAGGGTATTTCTCTTCCTTAATGTACAGAATCTTTATTGAATTCAAAGAAACCCCATGTTCGTGGAGAAATAGACACCAGTTGGCCCTTAGGAGATAGATATATCTCTTATACTCTGTGTTCTCAATATTATATATGATACAAAATTTATGATGATTTATGATCTGTGATATTTTATATGTCTCTATAATTTTAATAATTAAAAAATCATAATTTATTATTCACTTAGAGCATCACAAAGGCACTTATTTTGGGAAATTATGATTCAATAGAAGATCTTCAGGAAATTCTGACATTTTATTTTTGGCATGATCTTATCTCTCTGGGTGGCCCCGGACAGATTGTTTACCCTTGGTCTTCTTAAAGTGATGATGGGATGGGATCACTAAATAATACCCCCATCCCAAGATAATGAATTTCTGCTTTGAAGTGCTAACTACCAGATTCCTATTTTCATGAAATGACTATGAAGTAGTGGGCCAGCTGCCAGGAAAATATTTTGAGATTTCTAAAGTTTTTGTCAGAAAGTCTTTCTTTTAAAAATGACACAGTAAAAAAGAAAAAAAAAAGCATGGTATACATGCATTCAACAAACAAATAAACAAAGAAGAAAGAAACAATGCTAGGAAAATAAACAATTTGGACATAGTCAGTTGCAGAGACTGAATTAGCTTAGCTGTCTTGGTGCCATTTGCAGAAAGGAAGTTGGAATTACCTGCCTGTAAATGTTTTGATTTTCTCCAAGTGTATTTTCCTTGGCCAGAAGAGGAGGCTCTAAACTCTATCATGATTTTGTTGAAAGTTAACAACATACTTGTTTTTTGGTGAGACAGAGAAGAAGATTTAGGATTCTCCACTGCCCTCCCCCGCCCCTCCAAGGTACCTGCAACCTTAGTTAATACAACAAAATAATTCAACCATTAGTCTCAACTCTCTTGGGCTTAAGTATCAGTGGCTATGAATTCCAGACCATTTGTACCCATGAAACTTTAAAGATGAGCAAGACTGATATTGGGGAGGAGTATGTGGACTGGTGAAATTCTTTCTCATTCCCATTTTTAGTCTGGCTACTTTTCCTCCAACACTTCAGGACTTTTTCCACTGGATCAACATCTTTTTGGCTTCACATTATTATCTGTTTGTTTGGCAGTAATAGTTATCTTTGTTTTTTGTACTTTGCTTAAACTCTCAATTGTCAATAAAAACAAACACTGACAAGTGCTCTGCTATGTGCAACAACCTAGGGGCAATGCAAAGAAAGGAATTTGGGGCTCAATATTCTCATTTTTAAAATAAAAGGATCAGATTGTCTGACAGAAAATTCTCATCTACTTTTCAGTCCTATAATGAACTCTTGGTCTGTGTGAAGAAAAGAGTCTCAAGAGCTGGAGGGACCATAGAGGGTATATATACTTCAACTTATAACTGAACAAAATTCTCTACAGTGTTAGAGAATCTATAAAATTCATTAGCAATAATTCCAGCATCTGGATATATAGATATTGAATCTCACTCTGGCTCTCTTTCTTATACCTTCTTGATCCCAATTTCTATTTCTATTACCCATCTATATTTCTCTATTATCTATCTTTATGATGTATGTATTTATCTGTATGTATGTATGTATGTATCTATATGTATGATATATGTATCTATCTATAATCTATCCATCTATATTATTTCCCTATTATATCTTCTTTCTCTCTCCTTCCTTCCCTCTTAGTTTCTGTCTGTCTCTCTCTGTCTCTGTCTCTTACTCTCTCTTCCCCCTCCCCCCCTCTCATCCCCATCCCTACTTAATCCACCAATCAGTCAAGCAATCTTGTCTAGGAAAAAAAAGAACTTAAAGTCAATCTGGTGTGACTCACTGTTGATGAAGAGGAGAAAAGTATTGCTCTGGAAGCAGAGGCCTTGGGTTCAAATCCTGTTTCTGATGCTGCTTGTGTGACCTTGAGTAAATTATTTCAACTTTTTGGGCTTCACTTTCCTCAAATGAAGAACTTAGACTGAATTAAATTCCTCTGAGATACCTTCCATCTTTGAATCTTCATAATCTTCTCATCTTATGTTACAACTGTGCTGTCTCATAGTAATATTGCTGCTTCCCATCCTAAGAACTTATAAGAAAATCAAGTTTTATTTTTAGCTTCATAGTAGGGTTTCTGTACTGCATCGGTATAGTCAGAAACATTGGTTATTTAATAATTATATTACTGGAATTTATGTATGTCCATATTATAGAAATTTAGAGTTCAAAAGGACCTCAGATTATCCCTTCCAAACATGTTGGATCTTTTCTGCAGTATCCTCTATCAAAGGAATATTGTAAACTCTTCTTTTAGATTGTAAGCTCTTTGATGGCAGAGACTATCTTTTACTTTTCTGTGAATTCCCATCACTTAGCACTGTTCCTGGTCCATAATGGGTACTTAATGAATATTAACAGATTGATTGATTTTTAAAAATTCACTGTTAATAAACATTTATTAGTCACTGCTGTTTCAAGCACTATGCTATGCCCTGGGGATACAAAGAAAAGCAAAAGATCAACTCTTCCTTAGAAACACACAATCTAATGGAAAGACAATATGTAAGCAACTATATATAAACTGTGTGTGTGTGTGTGTGTGTATGTGTGTGTGTGTGTGTGTGTGTGATAAATTGGAAATAATCAAAAGATGGAAGGAACTAGAATTAAAGGGGATCAAAGAATGCTTCCTTATAGAAGATAAGATTTTAGCTAGAACTTGAAAGAAGAAAGAAAAGTCAAAAAACAGATAAGAAGGAAAAACATTCAGGAGAGGGGGAGTACAGCCATTTTAAATGCCTTAAGTCTATAGATAGAGTGTCTTATTTAATAAACAGCAAGGAGACCGGGGTCACTGGATTGAAAAATATGTGGGGGAAGTAAAATTTTTAGTAAGACAGGACATATGTATGGGAGTTTATAAAGAGTTTAGTATATCAAACAAGAGGATTTGGGACTTGATCTGGGGGTGATAGAGAACTACTGGAGTTTATTGAATAAAGGGTATTGTTGTGAGACCTAATCTTTAGGAAAATTAATTGAACAGCTCTAAATTGGAGGATGGATTGGAAAGACTTGAAGCAGGGAGATCAACCAGTAGGCTATTGTGATATTATAGACATGATCAGTTCCTGCACTAGAATGGTGGCTGTAACAGTCTAAGATCAGAAGGAAGTAGATAGAAAGATGGCATCTGAGCCATGAAGATCTGAGTTCAAGTCTAACCACTGGTACATATTAACTGTGTGGCACCTTTTCAGCATACCAAAAGATCAACTGGCAAATTCAAGTCTGGCTTCTCTTCCAAAGCAGGATTCCCTGATACAGAAGCTCGTAGATAAACAATTAGAAGTAATCCCAGAGATTATCTAGTACAACCTATCCATTAATAGATAAGGATTCTAAGAATTCTCTAAGATCATAAGTTATAGAAAAGATGTTGACCTCCATTGGTAGCGTTTCCTAATCCAAGATTTCCTTTTACTAATAAAATTACAGCCTTAGACTTTTTGATTGCCACACAACACTGATGATTATGAGGCTGACTAAAATTGATAGGGCTTTCCATTTGAGCTGCTTTCTAAGTCACATCTTCATATTAAACTTGTACATTAATTTATAATCTTAAATTGAACATTTTTCATTATTCTCTTAAATATTATTGGAGATTTTGCCTAACTTTCTAGTTTATCCATTTCCTCTTAGATTCTAATTCAGTTATCTAAATATATTAGCTATTGCTTTGCTTTTATGCCATGCACTGCTTTCATAAGTAAGTCATGTTCTTCACACCTGTTTTTTAAAGAATTATTAAATGGAACAGAACCAAGGACAGAGCCTCAAGGAACCTCAATTAAGACATTTTAGCTTGAACTCAATTTATTGATCAAGATTTTGGGGTATGCTTAATTTACACATTGCTATTTATTCAATACATATCTCTCCATTTTGTCCATAAGGACTTCAAAAAAGATTTTTTCCAAATGTTTTGCTGAAATCTAAGAATATCATGTCTATAATGTGTGCCCAGTTTATCAAGTCATCAGGGATACTACAATACTGGGATAGTCTAGAGCTAGAGTTCAACTTTTGATATCATTCCAGACCTGAGCAGAACTTCTCACCACTCTGGTCTGGATTTAAGCCCCTGAGGCCTTGTCTGGGATCAAACAAATCTTCGTGGGATGAGGAACAGGTCACTGGGCAATTCTCCCCTCAGGGTTTTGGTCCTGGTTTGTGTATGTTTTGGCACTGGAGGAAAATTGTGGCTTTCCTTTTGTTCTTGGCTTATGTCACAAAGGAAGTTTTGGTTTGCTTCACTATCATCTCACTGACTTGTATAAGAGTGATTATGCCTAGTTTAGAAACATCCCACGGAACTGTAGTAGGACAATGGAATCCAAGATGATGTGATTTGTTTATGACTATAAAGAAATGAGATTGTTTATTTTTTTCATCTCATACATCCATTGGCTATTAATTTGCACAATAAAAATGACGTGAAACACTATTTCAAAACACCAGAAGATCAATTGGAAGATCCAAGAATCCTAAGATTGAAGGGTATCTTATAGTTATGTATAACTAAGAAAGCAGGATTCTTTATTACAGAGGCTTATAGATGAACAATTGGAAGGAACTCCAGAGACTATCTAGCCCAATCTATTCATCAATAGGTAAGGAAACAGTTCCTAGGTGCTAAATGATTTGTCCAATGTCACTTTTGTAAAGGTGAGATCACTCTCTGATATGGAATCACTGTTCTTTGTAATGGAATTTACCCCCTATTTGTGGGTGGCTATAAAATAATCCTTCCTATCTTCTTGTTGTTTAATCATTTAAGTTGTGTTCAATTCTATGTGACAAGTTGGAGTTTTCTTGGGAAAGATACTGGAGTCATTTGCTATTTCTTTCTCTAGCTCATTTTATAGATGAGGAAACAAGGTTAAGTGATTTGCCAGTGTCACACACCTAAGTATCTGAAATAAAATTTGAACTCAGGTCTCCATGACTCGAGGACTGGCATTCTATCACTGAAGTACCTAGATGTTCAATTCCTTCTATTACTCCTGACAATTGATTCTAGTTCTGTGCTCTGAAGCCATGAAGCCACACAAAATTAAACTTGATTATGATTTCACAGACCACTCTACATTGATTTCATGGGCTATTTTTGATGAAAATGTTATATTCCTCAAAATGTTCTACAGTTTTGAGTAATTAATAACTAGAGATCATGTCCCTCATAAGACTTCTCTTCTTCAATATGAACATCTCTAGTTTCTTTAACCATTATAGTTCTTAGATCATTGCCCATTTGGTTATCCTCTTCTGGCTTCAGTTATCTACATGCCTTCTAAAGTGTGCCTAGAAATCATTGTTCTAATTCCAGATGTGGTCTGTTCAATGATGAAGGCAAAGGGATAATTACTAGTATTAAATGACTCTTTTTAGCATGTCATCCATATACTGAGCAAAACTAAACCAAACCAAACCAAAGTCTCTTCTTAGAAATCTATAAACAAGTGTTTATTAAGTATTTACTATGAGCCTGGCATTGTAAAGACTAGCAAGCCATTGAGCTGGGAGCTTTCAGGAATGGGAAATAATCTTGGGCACTCTCTGATAGATTTTAAAATGCCCTAAATGGCATAATAATGAAAAACCTGAAGGATCTATTCAAATAGATAAATCTATTCTACACAAATTTCATGTTCATTAAAGATAATTTTGGGGAAGGGGAAAAAGAGAGGAAACAAGCATTTAGGGTTAGGGTTAGGATTAGTAATTTACTTCAAATTCAGTGCTTTTTCTATTTTACTTTCATTCTTTCACCCATTGGATCAGGACTTTATTGTCTATCTATTGATTTCATTTCTTTGGTTATTTTTCTTACTTATTATCATTCTGTTTCAGTTTATTGTTCTTTGGCTGCATATGACTACAAAAACTGACAGATTTATCTATAAAAGGGTATTTTTCTTAAGGTCTTGGACCCAATCACTGAATCCTTCTTAAACAACTCTATCAAAATCACTTTCCTCAGCTTCAAATATCAGCACTTGTTCATATCCTCAGCCAAGGACCTCACAGCCTTAATCAAAAGCTGCAGCATTCAGTATTCTATAGATAATTGAAAAGAATAATAGTTTAGACGTTGTCCTTCATATTCCAAGAGGACCAAAATAACATCACTTATGTCAGGGTCAATGTACAATGTGTTTCACTGTGGCTAATCAGATCAATAGAAGCTCAAAAGGTTCTTCCATGATGGATCTGGCTCAAAAAGTCCATATAAACATGGAGAATGGAAATGCCTCTAATTTGTGCATCTTACATTTCTTTTGAGCTACATATTTATATGACATTAAGTCTGGCAGAGTGCTTTGACGTAATGCCTCCTTTTATCAAAATTTGAAATTCAACCTCAAACATCATAAAAAAAATGTCCAGTAATATGCAGCTTCTCTTAGATTCCAAAGCAGATTGGCTATCCATGCCTGATTGGTTGAAAGTGGGCAGTGATGCATATTCATAATGAACTGCCTCAAACAGACTAAGGTTGCCTCTTGCTGGGGGGAAAATAAATTTGGTCTTGTTTCCTACAAAGCAAACAGTATGTGGGGAGTCATGAATATCACTTGTACCTGGGATCTTTTTGGAGTACAACTCTAGTTATATTGGCATCTAACTGCAAAATCTAGTATTCCAAACTCTGAGCCACTCCAATTAACCATTCAATTTGACAAGAAAGGGTGCTTTGCGTTCATTGTATCACTGGATCTATGTGTTATATATCAGATACTCCCTTGGGTATTGACCTTGATCCTTAAAGAACTTACATGAATCTCCCCTCAAGGGGAAAGGTCGACACATATAGGAGAAGCACATATGTAAATAAATACTAAATAATTCAGAATGATTTGGACATAAAAAGAACAAAACCAACAAAGGCAATTAGGCAAAGTATTGTGATGAAGATTGTACTTAACCTGTTCATTGAAGAAAGCTAGGGAGCTAATGAAGTGGAATCAATTGGGGAAATTCTAAAATCTAGAAGAAAAGAAAGAAACAAGTATTCATTAAGTGCTACTTTGTACCAGGGGCAGCAAGATGGTACAGTGGACAGAGTTCCAGGCATGGAGTCAGGAAGACCCATTTTCCTGAATTCAGATCTGGCCTTAGACTATAACTAGCTATGTGATCCTGAGCATGTAATTTAATTCCATTTGCCTTAGTTTGCTCATCTGTAAAATGAGCTGAAGAAGGAAGTGGCAAATCACTCCTGTATCTTTGCCAAGAAAATCCCAAATAGGATCATGAAGAGTCAGAAATAATTGAAAGAACTGAACAACAGCAGCTATGTGCCAGACATTATAAGTAACTTTACAAATATTTCATTTGATCCTCATAATACCCCTGGGATTTAAGTGCTATTATTATCCTTATTTTATAGCTGAAAAAGCTAAGTCAAAAAAGTTAAGTGATTTGCCCAGAGTCAGATAGGCAGTAAGTATTTGAGATATGTGGTGAGTTCAGGTGTTTTTCCCAGACTCCAGCTATTTATGCATTACCTAAGGCATGTAAATAATCCATCAATTCTAAAGCAATTACTATCGACTATTTATGAAATACCATGCTAGGTACAAGGAGGGAAAGAGAAAAGAGAAATTCTCTGGCCTTATAGACATTATATATTAATTGGGAAATGACATATATATATATATATTGCTTTATATAAAATGTAGAAAACAAATGCATCATATGAAACTAAGTAACTTGGCCCTGCAATGGTTCTAATTGTTTTGTTGCTGTGCAGTCATTTCTATCGTGTTCGAGTCTGTGTGAACCCATTTGGAGGTAGGTTTTTTTTTTTTTTTTTGGCAAAGATGCTAGAGCATTTTGCCATTTCCTTATCCAGCTCACTTTACAGATGAGGAAACTGAGGCAGACAGGATTGACTGACTTGCTTAGAACCACAAAACTAGTAAATGTTCAAGGCCTGATTTCAACTCAGATCTTTCTGACTCCAGACTTGGCATATTATCCACTGGGCTATCTAAACACACACACACACACACACACACACACACACACACACACACACACACATACTTACAGAAAACAAACACTTATTAAGTATTTGCTTTTTTCAATATTATAATTTTTATTCTGTAAATGCTTGTTCAGATTTATCTCTTCTTAATTTTATATCCTCTATTGCTATTATAACTTCTTTTTCAGTGCAGAGATGTTATGAGTCAATCTTTGTCTATGCTAACAAACTACTACAAAAATGCCATCATACACATTACTTTGAATGCTAATTTATTTTCTTGTTGCCAGTTTCTACAATAACTATTCTGATAATAATCTAGATTAATTACATCTCATGACAAACTTTTTACTTTTTCTTTTTTTTCTTTAAATAGTATTTTATTTTTCTAAAAACATGATAGTTTTCAACATTTACTTTGCAAAATCTTGTGTTTCAAATTTTTCTCCATATCCTCCCCACTCTCTGCCCCAAGACAACAAGCAGCCTAATATAGGTTAAATGTGTGTAATTCTTCTAAACATATTTCCATATTTATCATGCTACACAAAAAAATCAGATCAAAAGGGGAAAAAACTTGAGAAAGAAAAAAAAAACAAAACAGGCAAGCAAACAACAACAAAAAGGTGAAAATACTATTAAACATTTACTTTGTTTTTTAATTTTTTTATTAAAGCTTTTTATTTTCAAAATATATACATGGACACTTTTTCAACATTAAGCCTTGCAGAATGTTTGTGACAGCCCTCTTTGTAGTGGCCAGAAACTGAAAACTGAGTAGATGCCCATCAATTGAAGAATGGCTGAATAAATTGTGGTATATGAATATTACAGAATATTATTGTTCAGTAAGAAATAACCATTTCAGAATTTCAGATTTCAGAAAGGCCTGGAGAGACCTTATATCAACTGATGCTGAGTGAAATGAACAGCACCAGGAGATCATTACATACTTCAACAACAATACTATATGATGATCAATTCTGATGGATGTGGCCATCTTCAGCAATGAGATCAACCAAATCAATTCCAGTGGAGCAGTAATGAAGTAAACCAGCTACACCCAGCCAAAGAACTCTGGGAGATGACTAAGAAACATTACATAGAATTCCTAATCCCTATATTTTTGTCTGCCTGCATTTTGGATTTCTTTCACAGGCTAATTGTACACTATTTCAGAGTCTGATTCTTTTTGTACAGACATGTATACTTATTTTGTATTTAATTTATACTTTAACATATTCAACATGTATTGGTCATCCTGCCATCTAGGGAAGGGGATGGGGGGAAGGAGGGGAAAAATTGGAACAAAAGGTTTGGCAATTGTCAATGCTGTAAAATTACCCATGCATATAACTTGTAAATAAAAAGCTATTTAAAAAAAAAGTTAAGCCTTACAAAACCTTGTGCTCAAATTTCTCCCCTATTTCTTCCACCTAAGCATTTACTTTGTGCTAAGAATGTGATAACTAAGTGGTAAAGATACAGAAAAAAGAAAAAATAGTCCTCATCCTCAAGAAGAGACCTCACACTGTAATGGAGGAGATAACATGGAAAATAACTATAAACATAAAAGTTATATACAGAATAGCTAAGGTAGTATCTGGAAAGAAGGCACTAGCAATTGGGTATCAGCATAAACTTTATACAGAAGGTGGTACCTGAAGTAAGTTATATAGGCAATTGGAGATTCTTAGAGACAGAGGTGAAGAAGGGAAAGAATTTCTGACATGAGATTCTCATAAAAAGACAGAGATATGAGATGACTCTTCATGTTATTATACACTAGGAGAGGCTGCCCCTATTGTATACTGGCTATGTAAGTCCTATACATAACCAAATTTTTTTAAACACCAAGATTTTAATTAAGCACCATGGTAGGGACTCCCAGATTACCTATTATCACTTTCTGTTTTCTTGGCAAAATGTATGCCTAAAATAAACATTTGCAACCCATAACTTTCTCCATACTCTTAAACTTGCTGCATTCACTCCCTTCCAAGACTCTAGTCTGTTGACACATTTAATATCACTATTGTCCCCCAAAATTTTAAACAATTTCTCCCCTTTTCAACAACCACATACAATATCAAGAAAGATTGAGAAACTCTCCCTGTAAATGGCAATATTAGTATATAAATTCTGAGGCATGATAAGTGGCTCAGTGAATAGGACAGTGAGCCTTAAGAGTAAGGAAGACAAGTTCAAATCTGGCCTTAGACACTGACTAGATGTGTGTCCTTGGGCAAGTCACTTATGTTTGCCTGGATCCATTGCAAAAGGAAATGGCCAAAATTTCTAGTGTCTTTGCCAGTAAAATCCCATAAACATTACAAGTGCATTATGGTCCACAGGATTATGAGTCAGATGTGACTGAATAGCAACAACAAAATGTCCAAAACTCTATTTGATTTTCTCTCTAGCTCACATGGTTTAATTATCTCTATACAGAGGACTCCTATATCTTTATAAACAACTTCAGTGTAGTGACTGCTAGTCAGCATCACTAACTGCCTATAGGACATTTTAAATTGGATGTCGCATAGACATTTAAAATTTATCGTGATCTCCAAAGAGAACTTATATTCTTTTCCCCAACCGTCTCTTCTATTTAACTTGCCAATTTCTGTTAAGACATTTCCATATTTCTCCTCACTCTGATTCTCCACCTCATAGCCATTTTCCATTTCTCATTTTTACTAACCCAAAATATCCCCTCAGTTGCCAAATCCTGCCACTGCTGTCCCTAAAACATTTTTCCTATCTGTCACCTTGTCTCCCACCAAATAGTCATCATCCAAGTTTAGGACCTTATTACCCCACTTCTAGATAATTATGACAACCTCTGAAATGACCTTTCAGCTTCAAGTCTCCCTACTCCTATTTAGAAAAGTAAAGCCAGAAAAAGCCCCAGTTTCTAAGGAATACACATTCTAATATGTCAATAATTACATAAAAATATACAGAGTAGATTAAAAGTTATCTCAGAGAAGAATGTATTAATAGTCAGGCAACTGGGAAAAACTTTTTACAAAAAATTAGATTTGAGCTGACTTTTTGAAAGAACACAAGGAAATTAGTAAGTAAAAAATGATTGAAGAGAGTTTTCTAAACATAGAAGACAGCAAGTGAAAGGGCAAAAAGTTGAAAATGGAGCAACAAGTAGGCCAGTATGCATGGAGAGGAGGAAAGTGTGACAAACATAGAATAGTAGTAAAAAATCAGGTTGTGAAGGGTTTTAAATGCAAAAACAAGCAGTCAATATTTAATCTTGGAAGGAATAGGGAGGTAATGTAACCATATGTATTCTCTGATAGAAATAAGCTCTGTGAAGATAGAACACTGTTTCCTTTTTATCTTTGTAGTTTAAACACTTAATACACTGTCAGGCACATAATTAGGCAGTTAATAAATTAATAAGCATTTATTAATCACTTTTGAGGTATCCAGCCCAATTCTAGGTATTAGAAGCATAATGAATGAAACAATTTTTATTTGTAAGTAGTTTATCTTTTAATGGAGGTACAGTAGGTACACATGCTTGAGTATATGCAGGATGAATGAATATAAATACAAAATAAAGACAAGGTTATTTGAGAAGAGAGCACTTGCAGTTGGAGGCAAGAAAGAAATAAAAGATGATGCTTGAGCTGAATCTTGCAGAAAAGAGATTCCATTAAGGAAAAGTAAAGAGGGAGTAGGACAATGTATGCAAAAGCATGGGATGGCAATTAGATTGTCACACACAAGGAAATGAAAGATCAGTTTTTTACTTAACTGAGCGCTAGAGGGTAAGCGATGTGTAGTGAGACTGAACAGATAAAATGGGGCATGGTTGCAAGGGGCTGTTAAAAGCTTTAAAGATATTTGATTCTAGTGGGAATAGGGAGCCACAGGAATTTACTGAGAAAAGGATTGACATGATTAGATGGGCAAAGAAAGCAAATTGAAAGCTATGTGAAGAAAGGACTGAAGTAAGCAGAGATATGAAATCTGGGAGATATTATTATCTAAAGAAAAAAAAGTGTGTTGATATCCTAATGAACAAAAAAATAAATTTTATAATAAAAAAATCATCAGTTTTGAAAAAAACTGATACATTTTAAGTCAGCTAATGAGTTTTAAAAAACCAGAGAGAATGGATTATTTTATGGCTCACAATGGAAAACACACTATTCTGTAATATGTAACGTTCCCTGAACAGAAAAAAATACAATGTCATCATTACATTAGTGAACTTGAACTTATTTTGATTTATATTTGCTCAGTGATGAAAGAAATTAGTGGAGGAAAGGGAATAGTTCAAAGGAAACATTTTATAACAAAGTCAAGGGAGGAGAAGGTCCATAACAATTTGTTGAGACTGGTATTCTTCTCTTTCTCAATTCTTGATACAATTCTCAATACAAGGTAAAAATGTGCAAGATTTTGGTAGTATGTAACTTTTAAGAAGTTTGCTGATGCCTATCATCAATTCTTTGCTGGTGTGCAAGTCTGCTTCTACTGGCTAAAAAAGTAAACTAAACTAAACTAAAGCAAAGTACAGTCACTATCTCTTGGAAAGCTATGTATAAGATCTTAGAATGAGACTATTTGAGAACTGCTCAAGATCCATTTACTAGTCTCAGTCTTGGAGTCCCAGGAACTAATAATATGGCTTAACACTTATGAGTGTTACTATAAAGAATGGGAAAAATGCGTGGTCTCTCTAAACCTCAGGCAATTTACTATAGCCACCAAGGCCCCCACAAAAAAAGTTTTTCAATTTGTATGTTTATACTTTCCTTACTTAGTATTGATTCTAAATAAGGATAAACCCCATCCTTGATGGGAAGCCCATGAGTAAGAGCAGATGAACTAAAGTTTGTTTTATCTTCCCACTTTCCTTTCACTGTTGCCAAAAAAAGCTTTCCACTTTGTCATGAAAAGATGGCATTATAGACAGAACTCGTTTGCTTTGGTATAGCAACTGGGAGTCAGGTGACTTAAATTCTAATCCAGCTTGTACCACTTTAGGTCTTAAGCAAATCAAACTCTATAGAACAGTTTTCTTGTTTGTGAAATGAGGACTTGGATTACTACTGGTTCTCAAAGTGTGATATGGGAATATTCCTGAGACCGTTTAAGGGAGTTCATGTGGTAAAAAATACTTTTCTTATAATTTTTAACTCCTTTAATTTCTAATATGTTAAATATTGACTACTATAACCCATGTCAAGAAAAGCTCTTGATAGTTATCAATAATATTTAAGAATATAAAGGAGTCCTAAGGTTAAAAAGTTTGAGAACCACTGTTTTAGAGGATCTTAAATCTGAACAATTGTAATATATTTATGAAGAAATGTCTTCTTCTAGAGGTTGAAGTATGGGCAAGCTGCCTATGTATCTTTGGACAAGTCAACTATTTTTTCTGGACTTCATTTTCCTCATCTGGAAAATGAGACCTTAGACTAGATCAGGGCTTCTAAAATTTTTTCCATTCATGACTTTTCAAATAAATTTTCATGCAACCCTTGGTATATAGGTATGTAAATAATACATTTACTGATAATAACTCATAATTTTCAACCCCTATGTTTAGTTAAACAACCTCATATAGGATCATGGCTCACATTTTAAGAAGCATTAGATTAGAAGACTTTCAAGTATCTTTCAGCTTAAGTCTGTGATCTTATGAATCTGTCTCTGTCAATTAAATTTTCCTTACCTTAGTTGTACAACAATCATCAAATCTCATTAATTCTGACTTCTCTAATAAGGATCTTTTGATGATTCACACAAGAGCAAAACTGAAGGTCACCTTTGGAAAAAGATAGAAAGTGGACTTTTGAGACAAAATAACAGTATAAAGGAATTGTAAAAAAGTGGCAATTTAATTATTTCTTTTCTTTTTTTTTCTTATTAAAAATTCATTCAATTTCAGATTCTCTCCCATTCCTCCCTCTACTCCTCCCCCACCTATTGAGAAAGCAAAAAATACAAAACCCATTACAAAAAATTAGTTCATTCAAAACATGTCTTTTTACTTAGGATACATAAAAGGATGCAGCTCTTTCAAATACTTTAAAAGCACCTAATTATATACTATGTAATTGAAAAATAAACAAAGCCCCACACTGCTTTGACTAGGATTCATGGCTAGAAGGATACTGAGACATTATTTGACTAATAAGAGAAACTCCAACTCAGAGTGGCTTCCAAAGACCATATTGGTGATAGAGTTGGAGATTTTAGTTCCTTTTACTTTAGTCTAGTTCATGACATTAAGCTTTCTTTAAAAAACACAGCAATGCTTCTACAGACAGCACTTCATTAGGCTTATATTATGTACTTTAAAAGTGACAAAATTACATTTCTTTAAAAACTCTCCTTCATTTCAACCTTTTACTAATTCTTCTTGTCTTTTATGATTACCCCCTGCTAATACCTTTTCTCAGAATTCCTACAACCTTATGGTTTATAATGATTTAAGATTTTATTATTTGTTTTTATATGGTTCTCTGCTTGTTCCATCTGTAATTATGCTTTCCTAAGTAGATAAGTTCAGGGATAGGAAAACAAGCAACATACATTTTTATTGCCCACTATGCCTAGAAAAGAGGTAGATTTCTAATAGGTCTGGAAAGACTTGCTGGTTCTTTCTGTAACTTTAATTAATTTGAATTAGTGAAGTTCTACTATGTTGAATAGTAATTAAACCATGAAGTGCTTTACTGGTGTGACCTTGTAATTAAGCTCTCTGGGTCTCAGTTTCCTCATCTGGGACTGAGAGGAGAAAGAACTAAATGATCTGTAAGGTCTCTACCTGCTCTAAATCTATGAATCTACCAATGATAATATTTGGTCATATTATTCCCATTTAATTCCTAAGTTATACAAAGGTCTGGCCAGTTGATGACAATTTCTTCCAGACTTTCTCACATGGCTGAAATAATTTGTTCACACAAACACTTCTCCAACATGAGGGAAACTATCAGCTACTTTCCATTGTAATTCAATGGCTATTTGAAAAGAAATAAAAAAAAAACTTGGTTGGACAAAGCAATGAAACATTTTATTATGTGTGGAACAATACTGCCCTGGCCTCCCTAGGAGAACTAGATAACCTCTTCTCTATCTCTAGTTTCTCTGATATAGATCTGCAAACAGTTTCAGTGGCTATTCAAACAACAACTCTGTTTGAACTCAATTTCTTTCTCTGAGCTGCTTTGGAGAAGAGGTGGAAGATAGAATTAGTTTAGCAGCAGCCAAAGCTATGAGTGATGCTACTTGAACAATGATTCTGTGGGCAGACTATGACTCCTGAGTTAGTATGAGCAGACAAATATCTTGGACAGAGGAGAGGCAGCCTAGTGTGAGGTGGGCTCACCTGATTTGGGGTCATATCATAGGATCTTTTTGTTGTTCAGTTATTTCAAGTCTGACTCTTCATGATCTCATTTGCTATGGCAAAGTTACTGGAGTGGTTTGCTACTTAATTCTCCCGGTTATTTTACAATCATAGCCATCACAAGCCTATTTAATAATTAATAAGGACTTACTATGAGCCAAGAACTGCTCTAAGCAATGGGAATGCAAAGAAAAGGGAGAAAAATACCTGCCCACAAGGAATTGATATTCTAATGAAGGAGACAATACATAGAAATTAGAACACATTTGATTAATACAGAGTAGATAGAAAGTTATCATGAACTAGAGGGGTCCTTCTAGCACAATATTCCCATTTTACAGATGAGGAAACTGAGATCCAGAGATATAAAGTAACTTGACCAATGTCACATGAGATTCAAACCCAGATCCTAGGGCTCCAACTACAGTTTTATTTCTAGAATCTCAGATTGGAGGGCGTTTCAAAGTCCACTCCTGGTGCCTGAATTACAAGAAGAATCAGCAGTGTTCCAGAGCTGTTTGTGGGAAGGATCCTTCCAGAGTTCCTTCTTTAACCTTAGGGGAAGGAAAGGAGAAGAGCCCCGGTAAGACTTTTTTAGCCAAGGTAATCAAATGACCCCATACATCAAAGGGCTGAGCCAGGATACTGATGAGAGACTTAAATGCCTATTCTGACTATAGTCCTCTTCTCTGTTTGAAAGTTTGCCTCCATGATAAGATCAACACCTGTTACAACCATGCAGAGGTGATAGTGCTGCTTGCATACCTCAATATGTGGACCATTCTGTGGGGGGAAAATAACAGCAAAAAACAAACACACAAATGGGGAATTGTTAAGGGACAGGTCAATTCTCCAAGAGCCTCCACAGCTGTGGATCATAGCATGTGAAGGAGTTGCAGGGCAGCCTTTGCTGACAGAGGTGTTGGGGACTGGGAATGAGATCAATTGGAGGCAGAGGGAAGAGGAGAGAAGTCAGACAACGTGCAACAGACTCTCAGTCAGAGAGGTCAGAGAACAACAACTGCCTCTCAGTCTTCTTGTGTCATCCTCTCACAGGAGGAGATTCATTCTGCAGGTTTGGATTGGATCTCCAGCAGCCACTGTCAGGAGGCTCCCAGTAGCACAACACACTCCACCTCAGCCAATTTACAGTAAGCAAAATGAAGCTGTTAAATCTGTACATCAAATGGACACAGATGGGCTATGAAGGGAGTGATCCCACCATGGCCACTCATATGCTTGAGCAGAGCCAGCAGAGATAGCTAAGACCAATTGGGATAGATAGAGGAAGCTTTTAAACTCCTATTTTGTATTCTGGCTTTTCCTTCATTTCTATTTTCTTTATTAGGTGGCTGGCTATATTCAGCCTACATGTCTTCATCACAGTAGAGTTTTATCAGATTCAAGGACAACAGTATTAATATCATTAAAGAAAATAAAACAAAAATGTTAAAATCTAATTATTCTTTTTACCATTCTTCAATTCCATCTTTTCATTAACTTTTCCCAGTATTGTGATTGCATGTTTTTTTTTAAAATTGCTGATTAAACAGGAATGCTTTGAACTTCACAAGTTTATAATGTGTGCGTGTATACACAAAAAGATACAAATTTTCTCTAACAAAACCAAAAGTAATCATCCATCATTTTCATCTTTTGGATAGCTCTAATGTCCAGTAATTTTTTCTGACATCCAGCTAAATTTTACCTATTTGAACCACTCCCCTATTATTTTTAGTTCTGTTTTTAGAAGCCAAAAAGAATACATCTAATCCCTCTTCCACATGATATCCCTTTACATATTTGAAAACAGATCTCATGTCTAAAATAGCAGATTTGTTTATTTACTGATCTGATTAAGTGATTGCTAGCTAACCAAGAGGCAGCATGGTACAAGGAATCAAGAAGTACCCTTGATGTCATGAAGAGCAAAGTTTAAGTTCTTCCCACATACTTGTTATTTAACTCTGGACAAACATTTCCCAGCATTCTAGGCTACTTTTAAGATTATATATTGGAGCAGAAGTCCTAACCTGCAATGGGAGAGGGAGTTTCCTCATCTTGGAATTTCCTATACCAAAGAAATCATTATCTAGTTTCTCTTTCTCTGTAATACTTACTTAACAGAGAGAGCAAGGTTCTGAAAGAGTGATGCCAGTTTTTTTTTTTTTAAAGGAAATACAGTGGATTAGGTCTTACTCTGGGATCCTGAGGGCAATCAGATGGTAGGGAGGGCACCAGACATCATAGAGAGAGGGGAAAGGGCTGGAAAGGATATAGAGCTTTATAAAGAAAGAATGCCAAAGAAAGATTTTACTCTTTGAAATTCTACCTTAAATTGCCTCTGTTGATCATTAATACTTATCCATTTCTACTTACTTATTTGGTAACTGAGAAAGAAAATGTATTATGTGAGGAAAGGGCTTAAATGCATCATGATGGAAATAACCTAGAAGATCCATAATCCTTTCTCTCTTAATTTGTAGGATCTTCTGTATTTTCTATGATTTTCTAATGCCAAGACAAATGTGGAATTAGGAAAGGAAGTAATTAACCAACCTACTCTGGCTAATGAAAAGACATCATGGGGACTATTAGGCTTGCTGTAAGAATATCATCTTACTTTGGTAACCTGAAAGCCAATTGTGAGTCCTAAATCAACATAATTCAGCATAGAACATTAGGATTATTTTACAGATAGGGGAAAGTCTGTTTGGTTGAACTTAAGGAAGCTGGTTTTAATAGTGATCCTTCTTCCTCTCCCTCTCCCTCTCTCTCTCCCCTTTTCCCTCTTCCTGTCCTTCTCTCTCTTCCTCTCCCTCTCTTTTCTTTTCCCTCTTCTTTTCTTCCATTCTCTCTCTCTCTCTCTCTCTCTCTCTCTCTTTCTCTCTCTCTCTCTCTCTTTTTTCTCCTCTATCTCCTCTCTTTTCTTTCCTTCTCCCTCTTTTTCTCCCTCTCTTCTCTCTCTGTATGTGTGTGTATGTATGTATATGTATATATATACATATATATGTACATATATATGTAGAGAGAGCGATAGATAGATGGATGATAGATGTATAAAGTACATATCTATATCTAGATAGATGATAAATCAGAGAGAACAAGTCCCTGAAAGAGTGATAAATATATCTATATATAGATATAGATGATAGATATAGATATATAAATTTTGAATACATTTATATATCTAGATAGATAAAATAGAGATCAGAGAGATCAAGTCCCTTAAAGAGTGATAAATACACACAAACACATATTTGTATATACATAGTATGTATATATACATATAGATAGATGATAGATATAGAAATATAAATTATAAATAGATGATATATAGATAGATCAGAGAGAGCAAGTCCTTAAAAAGAATGATAAACAACACACACACACAAATATATTGCATCCTTTATCTACTTGTTTCTATTTTTTTCTACTCTGAATAGTCCCAAATTTAAGACAATTTTAGAATATTGAGGCTATATGGGATCTATTAGGTTAAATAGCTCAAATTCTACATTTTTTTTTTAAATGGAGAAATTGAAACCAGAAAATAGAGTAGCCTGGCTTAGGTTAATTAGTAATAAAGTCAAAACCTGCCTCCTAGTCTAGTAGAGAGACTGTCTATATAAAGTAGTGGACCTGGAGTCAGGAAGACCTAGGTTTGAATGTTACCTCCATTAATTCTTAGCTGTGTGATCATGGCCAAGTTCCTTAACTGGTCTGATTCTTATTCTCTTTATCTTTCCAATTGGGACCATGATGCCTGTAGCATATACTCTGCAGAATATTATGAGATTCAAATGAGGTAATATATGTAAATCATTTTTCAGCCTTTAAATGATATCTCATTATGGTGGTCAGATCCCAAAAGTGTCATGGGGAATTCTTTCTATAATAGGGAAATAGTCTGAAGCAGCAGAAGAAATAATAATAATAATACTCCTATATAAAACATATTAAGTATGTAAAACACTTTATATGTTATTCCATTGGATCCTCACATCTCCTAAAGTAAGTAATATTAATATTTTTTACTGATGAGTAAACTGAGAGGGATTGATTGCTTGCCCAGGATCACACAACTCCTAAGCTTCTAAGGCAGAAGTAGTTATTAACATGTATGTTGTAGTTGTTCAGTTAGATTTCACTCTTTGTAACCTCTCTGAACCACACTGTATATGGAATTTTCTTGGCAAAAGTACTGGAATAGTTTGCCATTTCCTTCTCCATTGGATTAAGGTAGAGGTTAAGTAACTTGCCCAGAATAACACAATTACTGAGAGTCTGAGGTAGGATCTGACTATCTCCAAGTCCAGTGCTTTATCCATTGAGCCACCTAGCTAATGTGTGTGTATATATATATATATATATGTATACACACACACATATACATTAGCTAGGTGGCCAGGTGAAAAAGATATCACATTCATATATATGTATATATATGTGTGTGTATATATATATATATATATATACATATATATATATATATAATTATAAACCAATTAAATAATTTATTTTGCTTTACTATCCATATTTCTTAGAAGAAATTTACTTTTTGTCCCCTTTTCTCTGTCTCTTTTTAAAATGAGTTGGTGGGGGAAGGGGGATGAAACATATATCTCAGTTTATTTAAAAAATAAAAATAAAGTAGTTGAGGAGGTGTTATAGATGTGGAATATTACATGTACTTTGAGATTACATGTACAGCTACTGTTGAGGCAGCTAGGTGGCACAGTGGATAGAGCAGTGTGCTGGAATTGGGAAGATTCATTTTCATGAGTTCAAATCTGGCCTCAGATACTTACTAGCTACGTGCCTCTAAGCAAGTCGTTTTACCCTGTTTGCCCCAGAAAAAACCCTGTTTCCTCATCAGAAAAATGAACTTAAGAAGGAGATGTTAAACCACTGCAGCATAGTACAAAACCCCAAATAGGGTTTAGGAGAATTGGACACGACTGAATAGCAACATTCTATTGTTAGCTTTGTTTTTGTTGTTGTTGTTATTGTTGTTGTATATTGTTAAAAGAGATATTTCACAGAGTAGGGTCAATTTGGAAATATTTGTAACGTCAAAACATACGTCAATAAAATTTTTAAAGAATTGTTTAGGCATAGGTCATAGCTTCATGGCAGCCATGGAAATGTGCTCCTTTTTAGAATAATTTCCCTCTTTTTCCTCAAAGCAATGGGAAAGTATCTTCATCAATTCAAATTTTAAATGCAGTATTGTCATCACCATCAATAGACTAAGGGAAAAAAGTAATTTTGTTCAATGGATAAGTCTAAGACAATATTTTTGTTATGTCTGTGGAAAACTATAATAAAATGAAGCCAGCACACCAGATGCAGGTTGCACTATATAATTACGTAGATAAACATGGCCGGAGAAGTTAGAACTTCATGAACCTTTGACAAATAGCAGAGAGAAGGAAGAACATTATATTCAGCTGGTGGTGAGGAAACAATTCTGACTGTGGCAAAAGAACAACAGAGTTCTCTTGAATATTTTGCTTTAGTAAAATCCCTTGCTCTTTGGCTTCAGTAAATAAGGACCTGTTTATGCTGCCTGGGAACAATGTGCTTTTAGATTGAGTTGCCTCTTACTCATTTTGGTTTTTGGCCTTGACATTAGAAGGGAGCAAAGTAAAACCTACTGATTAATGACATTCTTTTCAGGAAAAGAGTTGGTATAGAGGGTCTGAGCAACTTGAGCATGAGTTTGGGTCCTGGCTCTGAAATTTAAACCAGCTCTGTGACTTTTGGTAAATCTTTTAATGCCTCTGAGTTCTCAGTTTCCCTACTTCCAAAATGAGTATAATCACTGAATTTCAGAGTTAGAAAGAATCTCACTGCCCTCCCCTGACCCCAATCCAAAAATAATCCCTACTTTGACATATTGAACAACAGGTTATCCAGTCTCTGATTGAAGACCTTCAAGAGGAGGGAACCTACTATTTTCTAAGGCAGCCCATTTCACTTTTGGACACACTTAATGACTAGAAAACTTTCTGACATAAAACCTAAATTTTGCTTCTTTGTCATATCCATGCATTGTTTCTAATTCTATTATTTTAGCTCAAATACAACTCTAATCCTTCTTCTAAATGACAAACTTTCAAATACTGGAAAACAGTTTCTTCCCTCAGCCTACCTCTACTCTACCTAATCTGTTCTTCTCAAGGCAAAACATTGCCAGTTCCTTTAAGTGAGTTCCTATATCATGAACTCAAGATCATGCAACATCCTGGAAGTCTTCCACTAGGTACTCTCCAGTCTTATAATGTCCTTTGTAAACTACAGTGCCCAGAACTGAACACAATATTCCAATTGGTGTTTGACCAGGGTATATATAATGCACAGGGACTCTCACCTTATTCCTAAAAACTAAGCCTCACTAAGAAGCCCAAGACTATTTTAACTTTTTTTTTACTGTCATCTCACAATGTGGGCTTTTATTGAATTTATAATCTATAAAACCTAAAATCTTTTTTAGACAGACTCTAACCTCCCCATCCTAAAGTGGTGAAGTTCATTGTCTGAACCCAAGTGTAAGACTTTATATTTCTCTCCATTAAATTTCATATTATTAGATTCATTTCAATTTCCCAGGGCAGAGTTCTTAACCTTTTTATGCCAGGGACCCTTTTGATAATCTAGCAAAGACAATGGTCCTCTTCTCAGGATAATAAGCAAATTGAAACCCACAAAGTTTATATGACTTGCCAAATCTACACCACCAATCTGAGAAGAACCAAGATTCATACCCACTTCCTCTCATTCAAAATCTATCCCTCTCTCCAACATGCCATACTATACAAAGGAGAGATTTAATTACAGTGGAGACATGGATTAGATTATAAATGTGTTCAAACTGAATGTTCTTGACAATGGGAATTACTTGAATGGTCCTTTTGTTGGCAGGAAAAACTATCTTCTTATAACATAAACATCTTTTTTCTATGGGTTAGTCTCCCCTTTTGTTACTGGGATTGGGGGAGAAGAGCTGTGTAAAAGAGAAGAAAGAACATCAAAGACCTGAATTTTAATATGGTTCTAACATATTAGCTATGTGACTAGATGGTCATCTAACCTCTTTCCTTACTTTGTATTTACTTTTCTGTGTAAATTACCTTAAATATATGTAGAGAGTCAGAACTCTGGAGAAACATAATTGAAACAAGGTGTTGACTCAGAGGAATTAATAAGACAATGGTTATTCAGTTTAGCATGATGATTAATAGTTCTCTAGATCAGTAGATGTACTTAGTACTTAATATAGTTCTACAAGATTGACACCTCTTCTACAAGATTCACACCTATGATGATGTCATTATAATAGAGTATATAAGAACCAGCAAGGATTGGATGAGCGACATCTCCCACCTTTGTGGTGGCAGAACTGTCCTCCTTCATTTCTCTACTGAGACCAAGTCCCATCTGAAGGGCCTCCAGAAAGCTAGTCAAGCCCCAGGCAAGGAGACAGACTGTGAAGGAGACAATAAAAACTTTTGGACTTTATCATCAGGCTATTCTCGTGGTGATTATTCTGCTGAGACCAAGGCTGGTCCAAAGGCCCTCCAGAAAGCAAACTAGAACATTGCAAATATATACCACCATACTTCCTACCCAGTAGAATATAAGATCCTTGAGGGCAGGGATCCCCCCTTTTTTTTCTCTTTATAATTCAACTCTAGAATTTACTACAATGTCTTTTACATAATAAGTGCTTAATTAAAAAAATGTTTGATTCATCTTTATAAACCTCTTTGGACTTTCGCTTCTTTATTCATAAATGAATGTGTTATTACTTATACTAATGCACTCGTAGAGTTTTTATGAGGAAAGTGAACTGCAATGTGCTATTTAAATATGAGATATATTTTCTAATCATTTAAGCACCCTGATAGTGTTTCATGCTGCTTTTCAATGGCTGTTGAAAAATGAAAAGAAACTTCTCAGAGAGAAAATGCAAGATGTATTGTGGGGACATAGGGATCTATGAATTTATATCTTGGCATGTGTGAAGCCTGCCAATAGATCACGTGGGAAAGAGAATAAAATAGAAAGTATCAGATTGAGTTAGCAACAGTGATATTAAACAATTAAAGCAAATTAAATTGGGGGGTTCATTTTTTGCTTGGCTCTGAGAAATTCTTTTTCATGAATATGTCTCTGTCTTTGTGAAGGAAAAGTTCAGTAATTTCACAGAATCAATAAACTTGGAAAATATTGGAGCTGCAAGAGATTTTAGAGATTATCTAACACAATTCTATTCATTATACAGATGAGAAATCTAAGACCCAGAGAAACTCAATAACTTGCTTAAGGCTATACAACTAGTTAGTAGCAAAATCTGAATGGAATCTAGATAACCTAATTCCTACAGTGACCTTTCCATTCCATTGTCTCACCTCCACCATCTTGGATCCATCCTGAATTGAACGGTAAAGTAAAAAAAAAATCTTTTGTCTTTTAATTATAATCATTTCTGAATATATCCCTTTCTGCCTTGCCTTTTAACTTAAAAGAAAGTTATGAGAATAGAAGGAAGAAAAGTTGAATAAAATTCAACAATATGATTACCATGTCTGAAAATATTCTGTAATGTTCTATACTTATATATTACTCCATCCTTCACTGAAGAGAGAAGTGCATTTTATCTACTCTGCTAATCTAGCTTAGTCATTTATGATTACAGTTTTTTAATCAATTTTATTTTTTAAATGTAGAGTTATTATGGTTTTGCTTGTTTGTTTTTTGCTTTTGACTTTTAAATAGAACCAGTTGGCCATTGGGGAATTTTTCTGTCATGGCTAATTTTAGTGGGGTTGCATAAAATATGTCTTCAACCATGTTCGCATTCTGAAGATTTGAAATTGAGGCTAATTCAAAACTAATAGAGAAGTTCATGGTGGGTATGATATGGTTTCAATCCATTATAAATAAGGAATAACAAAGGGGGAAGGTTGTAAAGGATGGTATTAAGTAAATGCTTGAATACAAAAGCATATTCTTCAATCATGTAGTAGAAATGAGGGATAGCCTTCAGAGAGGCCCATGTTCTCCATTGGTACCCTCAACATATGGAATATTGGATATCACCTAAGGCAAACTCTTAGAAGAATATCAACAGGATTTCTACCAGATAGGCAAATAAGAATGCATCCTAATTTTATTTTTGTAGGGAATGCAACATTATAATGAGATTGCAGACCTGATGAATATTTATTTGAGTAATAACAGACAATTCTTAGTAACAATAATAATTGACCATTATCAGTTAATCACTTTGTCTGGCACTATACAGACTCAAACCCAGTCAGTTGACTGACTTTCTTTATTGTTGTTGTTAACTTTTCAGCCAATTGTAGAGATGTCAGATAGACATAGTCTCAAACTAATTAAAAATTTCTGCTTTGAAAGTAAACATAAAAGTAAAGTAATTTTGTAGCTCCAGGGTTGAATTACTCTTAGATAGACAGAACTACACACAAAATTCATCAGTGACAGCTCAGTCCATGCAGCAAAAAGCAATTTATTTTACCAAGGTAAATATACCAGCCAAAGTACAATGTCTTTATTTTCAAAATAGGAGAAAAAATCCTAAAGCCTCCTTCGAGATATGAGAGATGAATTGTGGGGAGTTCAGGCTAGTGGATGCATTTCTTTTATTTTCAAAAAAAATTGCAAACCTGAAAGCTATGATCATCTTGGGTAGATTTTGGAAAAGAAACTGCAAGTCTCAGATGTGCTTGCTCAATGAAAATGGTATTCAAGTATGATCCCTTGTGTGCACATGTATATACATAATTCTATATTAGAGTTGCATGACAATATTACAAAATATGTCTTTGGATTTTTCCTTTAGGGAGATTATGATTTAATTGGAGGGATTAGGCAAGGAAGTTTTAACAGTTAAATATCAATATAAGACAATGTGTGACTAAGGGGCTAGATGAATGGTTGAGAATAGGGGAAGGCAAAAAGATAATCTCAGGAAAGGCCTTGGACTATGAAGTATGAGAAATGCTGAAAAATTGGGTTTCCACAGGGTTGCAAACTTTGAGGCAGTGTGGGATAGTGGGCATCACTGACCAAGAGGTTTTCTACAGAACAGAATCTAAGATTCTACAGAACAATTAAATGATCAATAGAAATCTTGAGCAAATATGGAATTGGGGGAGGGGGGTAGGAGGGCACAAGTAAATTCAGCCAATCAGAAAAGGTCTTGTGGTTTAAGAAAACCACAAATTTAAGATTATAGTCGATCTAGCCCAAACTATCTGGGGTCAGTGACCTGACTTAACCAAATCACTATTGTATCTGTTTAATAGGCTAATTGAATATTAAACAACATACCCTGTAGGAGTAGTTTTCCATCACTTTTGAACATGGGATGGATGATGAGGGACAGGGAACCTGTTTATACATATTTAGGAGAAATATGTAGTGATCATATCAGAAAGATTGGAACCTGGAAGAAATGGGCCAATCTGTTCTTGGAAAGATGGGACTGTGCCAAATGAGTAAATAGAAAGTTTCTCCCACTTGTGTGTTCAGGGCTTCCTCTTTCCGAAGAGGAGTGGGGCCTACCAGAAACGTTAAGATAGTTCCTTCAGATTCTTCCATAATAAATTAACCCCAATATCTTGTTTTCAGTGTCAAGAGTATATTTCTAACAGTTTAATAATAATGATAGTGATAATAATATCATTAGCCCTTTACCATTTGCAAAATACTTTACAAATATTATCACATTGATCCTCACAACAGCCCTGGGAGGTAAGTTCTATCATAATCCTCATTTTACAGATGAGTAAACTGAGGCAGTTGTGACTTATCCATGGTCACCTAGCTAGTAAGTAATATCTAAAACTGGATTAGAAGTCTAGCACTTTATCACTCTATCCATTGTAATAACTAGTTTTCTCTAAATTCTAGGAAGATTTCAAAGAGAAAAGCCTAAGAAAACAATCTCAGGAAAATAAAGAGAGGGAGAAGTTGGGAAAAATCATTTTCATTCTTATCATAAAATCCTATGCATAGGAAGAAATTCCCCTCAAGTACGCAGCACATTAATTGAAAGTTTGCTGAACCATAGGACACAAAGCTATCATTAATAATTTTTTTCCTGCAGAGTATAGAAAAGTTTATTAAACTTGAACAAAACTGGTAGTGCAAGTCATACATGCACACATTTCCCCAGGAATTTTAGCAAGCTGTCGTATTCTAGCTCACTCTTCTTCCAATTCACTTGGAACATTCTGTAGTCTTTAATATCTCAGCAGAACCAACAGGGACTTAGCACTGACAACTTCTGCAAAAACTGCATGGAATGTCATTTATCTTCCCTGGAAAGATAACAGTCTAAGTTAAGCCCACAAGGATTGAAGGGGTTGAAGGTTTAGAATATCTTGAGGTTACAAAGTTGATATTTAAGATAACTAAGCTCCAAGGGCAGCTAGATGCCACAGTGGATAGAGCACAGTCCTGAAGTCAGAAGGACCAGAGTCCAAATCTGGGCTCAGACACTTAACAAGTACTGGGCAAGTCACTTACTCCTAATTGTCCTGCAAAACAAAAAAAGATAATTAAGCCCCACTTCTTGTCAGGTAGTTTACTGTCCCCATTAAAATTAAGAGTATGCAATCTTTTAAAGGTATAAGAGCAAAGGGAGTGAAAACTGTTGCCAAGATGATAAGCAGTCAGTTTTCAGAACTCAGTTGCTTTGCTTCCTGAAAACTATGATTGTTTATAAGGTATTGGATATAGAAATGATGCTTTCCTTGGAAATATGAAAGATAGTATCCATTGATCAAAGTAAACCAGAGGTGCCATTTATTTAATATCTGCAAGTGTGGAGTTTTAAAAAGAAAGTTTAATTAAAGGACAATAAAGATAATTTTGTGATAAAAGTCTAGCCAAAAGAGCCTAGTCAAAATAACAAGTAAATAGAATCATAGAATCTAATTGCTATCTAAACCTGAAATCCCCTTTAAAACAGTGTTCAATGGGTTGTGGAAGTAGGAAAGGGGAGTGAGAAAATGTTGAAGAATAACAAAACAGCAATAATAGAAAAAAGTCCTAAACAGAGCCTTATGGGACATGATGTTTTCTGAATGGGGGAGGAAAGGGAGTAAAAATCTTTATTTTTATTGACTTCTAATTGAAATTTAGTATTTTCTTCAATTATGGATGAAGGCACAGCATTAGTAGTACTTCTGGCTTTTTTGCCATAGGAATCACAAATATTTTCATACCAAGTTACAGTTGTTGCAGATATCTCAAATATTGTTTATATTTATTACTATTTCAGAATTACTGTAATTATTATGTCACCCATGTGATCATAGTCTTTCTGTCAATAAGCTGTTTCAATATAATTGCTTTCTTTAGTAATTCTGAATACTTATTTCATATGCTTAAGAACATTATTCTGAAGTATCCATAGGTTTCACAGAATACAAATGGATTTAACAAGTCTTGAGCTATAGAGGAAAAGATCTAGGGAGGTTGGAACCCTGAACTTTCACCTTGGTGTTGCCACTATTTCTGCCTCTAGGGGAAATCTTTCTTGGTCTCAGCTGTTTCTAGGAGAGGTTCTGTCCACTGCAAAAAAATTATTGGGGAGACAAAATGAGAAAATAAATAGTACTTTGAAAAGGTGATGAATTAAATTTGGAACATATCGAATTTGAAGTAGGTTGGTAGGCTATCAGAATGGAGATTATGCGGTTGAAAATAAAAATTTGAGACTCTGAGAAGGGGAATCTTGCCTACATGACTTATTATTCTATTTGCCTGAGAAACCCAGGCACAAAACTATAGAATATTTGCAAGACATTATGCTAAGTAATCACAGGGGATAAAAATGCCAACAATATAGTTCTTGATCTTCCTTGATCGTTCCTTTGCCTCCCATCTCCAGGCTTCTTTTTCTTTCTTTCTTTCTTTCTTTCTTTCTTTCTTTCTTTCTTTCTTTCTTTCTTTCTTTCTTTCTTTCTTTCTTTCTTTCTTTCTTTCTTTCATCTAATTGATCTTTATTTTTTGGAGATCTAGAAAACATTACAACATTCACTATAAATATTTCAAATGTAAAAAACCATGAAGATCTCAAAATGATGGCTAGATTCATATAATACTTTTAGGAACATAAAAGACTTTCCTCATAGCTACTCTTTGAGGTAGTGATATAAATATATCTATATCTATTTCATGTCAAATCTAGCTATCTGTGGGTCTCTATACACCATCGATATCTATCTATCCAAAATCAATCCATCTATCTATCTATCTATACTATCTATACCATTTTTATATGTGTAAAACATTCTTTTTTAATTTTTAAAGCTTTTTATTTTAAAAACATATGCATGGATAATTTGACAACATTGACACTTGCATAGCCTTGTGTTTTGCATTTTCTCTTCTTTACCCCCACCCTCTCCCCTAGATGGCAAGCAATCCAATATATGTTAAACTTGTTAAAATATATCTTCAATCCAATATGTATAAACATTTATACAATTCTCTTGCTGCACAAAAAAAAATCAGATCAAAAAAAGAAAATAAATGAGTAAGAAAACAAAATGCAAGCAGACAACAACAAAAAGAGTGAGAATATTATGTTGTGATACACATTCAGTTCCCACAGTCCTCTCTTTGGATGTAGATGGCTCACTTCATCACAAAATCATTGGAACTGGCATCAATCATCTCATTGTTGGAAAGAGTCATGTTCATAGAGTTTATTATCGTATAATATTGATATTGCCATGTACAATGATTTCCTGGTTGTGCTCATTTCACTTTGCATCAGTTCATGTAAGTCTCTCCAGAATGCCTTCCTTTTGAGAGTTCAGTAACTATACTTTCAACTTATTTTACTTTGCATCTGCTGCTCTGTGTAGTTTCAATTTCTGATTAGCAAAGTCCTATGTGTTTTACTTTTTTATTCTTTACAATATTGAATCTTCAGATTTCAAAAATCATATCCCATTCTCCCATTGTTTGCTTCTTTCTTTCATTCCCACATATTTCAACCCAATTCCCATAGTTTTCCAATTGAACTCTGCCTACTCCTTCTACTGGAACTTCCTTTAAATAAGGAATTTCCCATCGTTTTGGATTTTTTTCTGGTTATTTTCATGTTTTGGCACCCAATAGACCTGGATATCCTTTCTAGTCACCCATTTTCTTATATTTCCTTTCTACATTGCTCAAAAACAAGGAAGAGATCCAGAATATTCCTAACTCCCTATTGCCATTTTCACTCTCCCTCAGCATCCTTTCCTCACTACCCTCCAAGCTAAAGACCTTATCTAAAACTTTGGAGAGGAAATCAAGTCCGTCACCATGAGCTCTCTTTTTTCTTCTCCTCCAAATGTCTCCCCAGACTACCTTGACTTCACCCCCTACACACACTATTCATCTCTTTCCTCCAATGATTAATGTGACCAGTCTTTATGACAAGGTTCATGACTCTACATATCAATTTGATCCAATTCCCTCTCCAGTTTCATATGACAAAGTCAACTACTCAAATCAATTTGCTATTTCATCATATTCTCTCCAGTGACCACTACCCATTCTATGACTCTTATTTATGTTGTCATGTCCCCTGCCACTGACTCCACATGCCTCAGATGTCCCATTCAATGTAATAGAAGTCTGCCACATTTTGTTCTTACATCACTCTTAACATCTACTATCATCTTTTACTTTTCCCATGATCTTTTCTTCCTTGAATGCAATTACTTCATGGTGTGCTTTCCTCCTATTCTTTTTTTTTTTCAGTCCTTATTAGTTATGTGTTTCATCTGGCTCATACTTATTCTGCACATTTTCCAATCACCTTCTGTATGAAATTAATCTTACTATTACTGTACTGTGTATATATATATGTATGTATACATATATATACACACATATATGTGTACCTGAATATCTGTATGATATTCATCATTCTGTATGATATTCAGAAGCAGAAATGTTATAGCATAATTGTACCATTTGACATAGGTCTAGGAGTAGTAGTAATAGCAATAAATGAGGAGAAAAAAATTAAAGATATAAAAATAAACAAAGCAGAAGTAAAACTATTCCTCTTTGCTTTCAACAAGCTAGTTTACTTCAAAAATGCTAGGGAATCAGCAATGAAACTAAGAATTAATATTTTGAGTAAAATAGGTTACAAAATAAATGCACAAAAATGTATAGAATTTATAATAAAGCAGTAAGAAGTTACACTCAAAATAATCAAATGATTAAAATATCTTGAATTGGATCTACAAAAGCATACTCAGTACATACTATATGTACATATATAATATATGTGTATATATATATATATTACATATGTGTGTGAATATACACACACATATACACGCAAATTTTTTTGAAATTTTTTATTGCTTTATTATAAATACTATACATTTTTGTGCATTTATTTTGTAACTTACAGAATTATAAAGTCCTAAACTCATTTGCAAATGTATATAAAAATATTACCAAAAGGATATTTTGCAGAACTATACAAAAAGCATTTACTTGAAGGAACAATAATTTTAGAATTTCAAAAAAAATCATTGAATGAAAGAAATTGGCACTTGCATACCTCAAATATATTATAAAGCAGTAATCATCAAAATCATTTGACACTGGTTAAATAATAGAAGTTTATCAATAGAACAACCTAGATAAAGAAAATTCATCGGAATATATATGTATGTATTATTATTTACATATACATATGCACATGTATATAAATATATATAGGGAGAGACAGAGACACAGAGAGATACACACAGAGAGACTAAATGAATTGTACAAAGTCATTGAGATAGGGATGGTAAAGTTGAATCCAGATTCTCTGATTGCAAAAACTGTATGAAATGATTGTATTAGTAACTTAGTAGTATACAATAAACCTGAAAACATGAATTAAGACAGAACTTCATAATTTACAAAAATTATTGGAGAAGCTAGAAAGTACTCTACCAGATTAGGCATTATTTATATGATACATCACAATAACCTTAGAAGCAAAAGAGTCTTATACATTAATGATCATACTATTTACGTGGTGTAGTGGATAGGGTACTTGACTAAGAGTCATACAGAGTGATTCATTTTGTGGAGCCTTAAGGTTAATTCATGGTGTTTCAGTTGTAATGCCACCTTTATCTCTTCAGATTAAGTTTTGCTTACATATTTATCTCCATATTTATTTTTTTAAGCTGATGATGATCCCTTTTTGTATTTATCCTGTAGTTCTCTTTTTTGTGTAAATTCATCTTCATCTCTTTCTGTTTTTCTCTCCTTCCTTCTCTCTCTGAGATGTTTGCAAGTAAAAAAAAATATTGTTCCTGCTTTGGTTCATGCTCCCCGCCTCCCACTGGAGGAAAACCTCAAGTGTCTCTCAATGCCCACATTTTTTTGTTAATTATTAGATTTAAGTAGGCAAAGTATGAACATTTGGGTTTTAGCGAGGTGATTCTTTGTTTTTGGATGATGTTCCATTCTCAACAGTAATTTCTTGTGACTTTGAAATAATCTCATATTATTTGAGTTTTCTTTCCTTTGTATTTGAAGGTCTTTTCCTGGAAGCTTAAAAATGTGTTTATCATTGGAAATATTAAAATGTAGCCACTATGTGTCCTGAATTTGAAGAGCAATTTTTTTCCTTTTGGGAGGCAATCTGTGGATTCTCTTATTTGGTGCTTTGTTTTCTGTATTCAGACTTTCTGGACAGTTTTCTCATATAATTTCCTATATTATGGTATTCAAGATTTTGATTTGTCATGTTCTCTTGGGAAACATATAATCTTTAATTTTATATGTGACTACTATCTTCAAGGTTGAATGCTTTGGCTTACATGGAATTGGTAAATTCTCTTAATGTTGCTTTTTTATCTCTACTTTATAATTTTTGTATTTTAAATTTGTAAATCTCATTGTTTTAGAGAAAATTTCAATGAGGTATTCATTTCCTACTCCCCACAATTCTGCTAATTGAATTCTTAAACTTTGCATCGAGAGCTTGAGTCTGTCTCTTTTGGACCATTCTAGAATTTCCTATTATTCCATATTCTCTTATAGGTCCACAAGGTTTATTTCATTTGGAATTTGTTTATTTTGTCTTGTAATATTTATTGAGAAAGCTTTATAATCTCTGAAGATTTAGTGTTCATTTCTTTGATTTCAGAATCCTTTCTAGATTTATCTCCTTGCTTTTGCTAAGTATTTTTCTTTTCAGAATCTTGTGTTTTATCATTCCTTTTAATATTCCTCTGTCCTTTCTGATTCCTTTCCATTTGCTAGTAGGTGTACAAATCTGTCTTAATTTCTAAGAATTAGGAAATATAAGATTTACCACACTATGCCCTACCTTCAGTTCCCCCTGGGGCCAGGACTATTTCCAACTGGGTTTCAATTCTCCTTTTTAAGGATCAATGTAGCCATACTTGATATCCATCCCTCGATCACCTGTGTTCACTCTTTCTTTGACTTCTTTTACTTGTTGTGGCTGGGTAAAATCATTATTCACTAATTTCGCAACATTAGGAGAGGACATTTAGAGTGTTTTTGGACATAATCTCTACAATTTTAAGAGTTCTTTAATCTAAAGCTAGACTCCATTTGGAAGGCAGCCAATTTTTAAAATCTCTATCCAAACTTCCTATTATATATTGCAAACTGCATGTTCTATAGGCAGCTCAACTTCAATGAGTCAAAAATCAAAATTTATTTTCTTTTATCTCCCAACTCACTCAAAAAAAACCTATTAAGTATATATCAAGGGCAACATAATTCTAATAGTCATTCAGGTTTCAACATAGCTCTGATCCTTCACAAAGATGATAAAATAGTTTTCCTAATGGGTGGGTTTGATCATATTATTGTCCTACTCAATAAACTGCAAATATCCCTTGTTAACACTAAAATTAAATAAAAACTCCTCAGTTTGAAATTTAATTATTTTCACAACTTCAACTCTTTCTGGTTTTCCAAATTACCTATAAAGTACTTCCCTTCCTGATCTATAGATCTGTCCATACTAGGCTATTTGCTGTTCTTCAACTCCCATTGTACTCATCTTCCTTTTTTGTAACTACTCTCCTGAGTTGGAATATAATTCCTCTTATCTGTCACCTTTTTAAATCCCAAATTTCCTTTAAATTAGATCAATTCTCACCTTCTACTCGGAGCTATTCTTGAACCTACCAATGGCTAGTTTGTTCTTCCAAATTTTCAATCAATAAGCATTGATTAAGCACATAGGGTGTTCTAAGCATTGTGCCAAGCACGGGAATACAAAAGAAGCAAAAATAGCCTCAAGGACCTTATATTCTAATGGTAGAAACAACATTTATAAATAAGAACAAAGAAGATAAACAACAGGTATATTTCATATATATTTACATATCTTTATGTACATATTTGTCTCTCTCAATAGAATGGAAACTCATTATAAACAGGAATTATTTTATTTTTCATTTCTAGCCCCAGAACCTAGCATATTTCCTGGCATTAAATCAATACTTGTTGGTTAATTATTGATTGAATAGTTATTTGAGAATAAGGAATATTTCAAATTTGTCTTTGAGTTCCTACCAGCACATTTCCTGGCACATTGTAGTCATTGAATCAATACTTGTTCCTTATTGTTTGAAGAGAATGTAAGCTACTTGTTTCTTTTCTGTCTTTGTATCTGTACAAGCCCAGGAACTGGCACAGTAGGCTCTTAATAAATGCTTGTTAATTACATGAATCCTATGGAAATAGAAATTATTAAATATGAGCTATAATTCAACTTTACAAAAAATTATTAAATAAGCAAATTCATTTTTTAACATCAAGAAGCCTCTTCTGATGGATGCTAAAATTCTGATTACAAGTTGGATTGTCTTTCTGAAAGTGCTGAGAGTATTAAAAGAACAAACTCAACTGGAAGATTTTGGATTCTGAATCATACATTTTTACAACCAAATTCTTTCTATTAACTAGATATCCATGACTGTGTCCCTTTGGATTGCAGCTGTAATTATCCAGGAGTTACCATCTTCCCGGGACCCAGCATACCCCATAATTAGTTGTGTTTGGTCCACAGCATATGACTCAGACCTCTGTGGTTCTTTTATATCAAAGGCTGGGTAGCTAGATTAAAAAAAAAGCCCACAATACTTGTGCCCATTGTGACAGATGGCAGTGCAACCAAAACGCATCTGTTCCTTTTGAAGACTGAGCCCGCTAAAAAAACCAGACCCTGAGATTTATTTTCAAAAAAGGAAAGAGCTTTGCTGGAGATGTTTCCAAATACTGCGTCATTTTTTAAAGAAAAGCATGACCTTTATTTATTTATTTTTTCTGGAACAACTAAAATAGAAATAATTGCCAGAGAATGTTGAGGTCAGCCTCTACTCCATCAGGAAGGAGGAGCCCTTGCAGTCTCTAATTTATGTTTCTGCAGTTTATTTGGATGCACTGGGTTATAGCATAGAATATGGCATAAGAGAAAAAAAATCCTGAGTTAGGAATTAGGAGCTTGGTGTTCTGATCCTGGTTCTGCCTCTAATTAGCTGAGTGATCTCAGAATAGGGTATTTTAGCTTTAGAGAGGGTGCTATATGCTTGACTTTGCCCACAAGACTATTGTAGGGCTCTAATGGGATCATGTATTTTAAGGATCTAATGAGATCATGTCTGTGAAAACATGATAAAAATACAAAATTTTATATTTATAGATCTACTCAGAGATATTGAATCTCATGATTTTAATAGTAAGAATACTGTAGATTTGTAGTCAGAGAAGCTACATTTGAATTTTAGCTAGGTAAGATGTAGTAAACACATAGTATAGAAACTTGAACATTTTTAGGGTATTTTTAAGATTTGAAAATGTTATGCCACAGTTCTGAGTTTCCATAATTATTCTGACTCAGTCCTGACTCAGTTTCCCTGCTTCTCAGTCCTGCAAAACCTCCCCTCCCTCTTTATCAGGATATTTAATGATAAAAGATCTTATGTTTTAGAATATCAGAATGCCTCTCCCCATCTTTGGGGTTCTTACCCTCATACCTCCCCTCACTCTGTCAGAACCAGATTGTCAGAGTCCTGTTCCCTCTCTCAGCACTCTGCCCCTGCCTCAGTCTACCCCGAGTCTGAGCCATGTGTGTCATTGAGAATTCACATTGTTGGCTGGATTCTTGGAGACGATAGTCTCATTCAGCCCTGAGACCAAACCATGGATCCATTTGGTCCCAGTATATCTCTCCCATTTAATAAATTATTAAATACTCTCTAATCTCTATCTTGCTCAGTTTCTCCAGCATTTCAGGGAATACTGGGAGGTGGATGCTATTATTATCTTCAATTATTATTATCTACAATTTGGGGAACTTCTCACAAAGGAGTTCAGTGACTAGCTCAGCATCACACAACTAGAGAAGATACTGGAGTGGTTTGCCATTTCCTTCTCCAGGGAATTAAGGAAAAAGAAGTTAAGTGAAGCTGAATTTTAACTCAGGTCTTCCTGACTCTGAACCTGGTGCTCTATCCACTGAGCCCTATAGTCACCTTCTATTTGTAACCAAGAGAGAATATCAGCTGGCCTTTTGTACTCTCAGTTTCATTGTCTGCACGATGGTAATTGTAAAATTGACTTTTCTAATTCTAAATCTAATTCAGTACCTGGAATATAGTAGGTACTGTATAGCCTAGCTATTATTGGTATAACTGAAAAATATTAGCCTGTCATCAATCAACTAACATTTACTATGTTTCTAGTATGGGACAATATTTTGGGGACTAGAGAGTCAAAGAAAAAAATGAAACTGCACATTATCTATATACTTAAACTATATCTGAAGCAGCCAAATGCATACATTGAATTATATGTAAAATATACACAAAATCCTTACCAGGTAGTAAAATCTTGATGTTGGAGATGATGCTTGAACTGAGTTTTGAAGAAATTAGTGGTTTTCAAATGTATAAGTGAAGAAGGATGACATTCCTGGCACTGAGAGTAGCTTGTGCATAGACATAGACATAGGAGATATTTATGTAAAGATCAGAGGGAAGGCTCATTTGGCTAGACCAGAGAGTGTGTATGTGTAAATATATATACACATACATATATGTATACACACACACACACACACACACACACATATAGATTTAACAGTAGTCCAAATATGGTGATGAGGATTTGAATTAGGGTTGTGGCATTTGAATAGAGAGAGGGGTATTTGTAGCAAGGGATATTGAAGAGGTAAAATCAGCAAAAGTGAGCAACTAATTGGATACAAGTGGTGAGGGAGACTAAAGACTACAGGATAACCCTGGAGGTTACAAACCTGGATGAATGAAAGGATTGTAGTACTTATGTCAGCAATTTGTGTAGAAGAAGAAGTAGTAATTTTCCCTTAGGCAGTTTAGGTAGTAGAGTGAATAAAGCATTTAACCTGGAGTCAGGAAGTTCAGCTATTCTTTCAGTCTTGTCCAACTTTTCATGACCCTATTTGGGATTTTCTTGGCAGAGATACAGGATTGATTTGCCATTTCCTTCTCCATCTCATTTTACAGATAAGGAAACTGAAGCAAACAGAACTAAGTAATTTGACTAGGATCACATGTCTAGTAAGTGTCTGTGACCAGATTTGAATTCAGGAAAATGAATCTTCTTGACTTTAGGCATGGCCTTTTATCTACTGTTGTCAATGCCCAAGTCATAAAATCCTAAATTCAAATCTGGTTTCATCCATTTACTAGCTCTATGACCCTGGAAAAATCATTTAATCTCTATCTACCTCTAAAAATAGAAATAATAATAGCACCTAACTCCCATATTTATGAGTATCACATAATAACACAGTACCTAAATAGATGATAGAGAAATAAGAAATCTTGGTCCTCAAAGAGCTCACATTATAAAGGGGGAGAAAACTTTCAAAGAACTAAGTATTTGAAGAACTAGAGAAAAAAACTAAAGGGGGATGTGATAGTGAACAAATATCTAAACTAGATTAGGGATTAAATTTATCATATGAAGCTCCAAAATTATAACTAAATCCAATGAGTAACAGTTAAAGGGAGGCAGATATGAGCTCCATTGTCTCAAAATGAAATGGGCTCCCTCACAAAATAGTCATTTCTCATCACTTCAGTTTTGCAAACCAAAACTGAATAAATATATGTTTCAAGAATTTAGGAGTAATACTTTATGCCTTGTATAAGAATGAGACTAGATTTCAATCCTAATCTTTTGATTCCATAAAAATAATTAGTAATAAATATTAATTTCGATAAATAATGAAAGAATAGTTTTTAACTTTGTAAATCATATCATAGGTAAGATAAAAACTAGTCAGAATTCTCATACTTAGGTAAAAAGAGTCCCAATTAATTGAATATTCTAGTTAATTCATAGGTACATCAGAAAATCAATTTTGTTCTAACCTTTGCCACTGAAAATAGTTATAAAATGTAATATTGCATTTTCCAGTATAATGAACATAATTGAATCTTCTTTTAATGATTACAAGTCATTTCTCTCACATTATGTCAATAAAGTACAAGAATATGTGATTTATTGAAATGATTTATTGAAATTTATTTGGAACTTAGCATTGCAAGACTCCCCCTAGATTTTCTCTGCCATTATCTTAATACTAGTAGCATAATGTGCATAATCTTCAGTAAATCATTTAATCTTGGTTTTCTTATTTGCAAAATAATGACGATAATAGTAAATATATTTGTATTTTAAAATACTTTAAGATTTTGAAGTGTTTTTTTTTAGTCAAATGAGATCGTATGTAAAACTCATTGCAAATCTTAAAGTGCTATATAAAAATGCTGCTATCATTAATTTTCGTGTTATATCATTTGTTCTTCCCAATAACCTGTAAAGTAGGCATTACAGCTATTTTTATCCAACTTTACAGAAACAGAAAAAAATTAAGTGATTTGCCCAGGATTGCACAGTTACTTAATGTTACAGATAAGGTATGACACTGTCTTAACTCTATCCATTGCACTTAGCTAGCTCTTATAATATTTGTAATATCTATTTTATAGATTTGTTGTGAGGGAGATGCCTTTATACATAAAACCCTATAAAATGTGGATTATGGTAATTATAAAAATATTTACTATTTCTTGGCACCAGATCATATCCTGGAATCAAACAAGAGGCATTTATTAACGGCTAGAAATTATTAAAATAACACAATTCCTGCCCCAAAGCAATTTATATTGCATCATTATGAACTCTTTACTAGATTATAGATTCTATATTAAAATTTGAACTTCTTGAGAGCAGGGAAAATAACAAAATCTACACACTTTGCTGTTTCTACTATAGAAAGGAATTACTTCTTGGTAATTCCCAGAATACTTAGTTCATAGTAATCATATCTTATAATAACAGAAGTTTAATACATATTTATTGAATTATTTTAAAAATATGGATATTTGTGATATGTACTTATATTCTTGTTTTTTATGAGACTAGAACATAATTTTATGATAAAATATAGCAAAATTGAAAAGTCTTATTCTAGGTTAGTTAGGTTATGATTAATTTATACTTTTCTGCATTATTTATTAATGATAAAGATATGGTAAATGTGATATTTTTATCTTTAATGAGACAAAATATATATATATATATATATATATATTTTTTTTTTTTTTAAAGAATCTCCAAACATGAGTGTTACCTAGAATTTCCGAAATGCTCCTGTCTAATGTATTTTGGATCCAATGATGAAACAAATTGAAAATGATTTTTTCTTTTGAAAAGGATTCTTTTCTTCAATGTTTATTTTGTTTACTTGATGCTCACAATATATTTTTTTCCTCTTATTTATTTCTGTAGGGGAAAAGATCAAAACTATTGGTCTACCTGTACTTTCAATTCAACTCAACAAACATATGGGAAATACCTATTATATGAAAGGTATTCTGAGTTAGAACATTCCACTAATTTATTCTATTAAGTTTATCTTTCTTTTATTTTCTTTTATTTATTATTTGTTGTTTTTGAGGCAATTGGGGTTAAGTGACTTGCCTAGGGTCTGTCTAGGAAATGTTAAGGGTCTGAGATCAAATTTGAACTCAGGTTCTCCTGACTTCCAGGCTGGTGTTCTATCCACTGCACCACCTAGCTATCTTTCTTCTTATTTTTTAAAAACAGGCAATTGGGGACAAGTGATTTGTCCAAGGTCACACAGTTAGTATGTATTAAGTGTCTAACACTATATTTGTACTCAGATCCTCTTGACCCCAAGACCAGTGCTCCATCTACTGTACCATCCAGCTGCCTCTTTTTCATTTTTCAGGAGGAATTTAACCTATATTTGGATACATTTGCATTAAAAAAATCATTATTCCATTTAATTCACACCAATTTTATAAACAAATATTAAACACCTTCTGTATTCAAGATACCATGCCAAGCATTGATGATAGAGAAGTAGATGACACTGTTCATTCTCTCAATTAATTGGCTAGGAGAGATACTCAGAAAACTCTGATAAACACAAAGAAGAAATCTAGACAAAGGATTATTAGATTTATCCTTTCTGTGAAGCAGAGAGCAGAGGTAAATGGACATTGTCATTATGTATTCTGACAGAGATTGTACTATCATTCATGATCTACCTAGGAGCAAAATGTTAAGAGCTTTGTAAATTTTTTAGTGTCTTTTTAAATTAAAAATGTCAGATCCAAGTCTTAGAATTTTCCTAAGAGAATCGAATGGTTCTTTGTTATTGTCTTTGAAATAAGATCAAATTCAAGGAACCATTTATTATTAATTTTCTATACCCCTAGTTTCTTAAATTTACCTTTTTCCTCCTTTATTTGGTACATGTCAAGGGAAAACCAGCAATCATTTGTATTTAAACATACCTTAGCACAAAAATATCGGTATTTGATTCTTACTTCAAACCTTGTTGGCATTTCAATAATTCCAAAGTTTGTAACAATCAATCAACCAATGATCATTTACTAAGTGCCTGCTATGTGCCAGACACTGTGCTTGCTAGGTGATGGAGATGCACAAATAAAAATGAAGAAGTCCTTTCTTTCATTCTACTTGGAGGCAGAAGATAGGGGGAGAATATAACATGTCCATAGCTATATGTGAAATGAATAATTTTGTGTGTGTGTGGAGGGAAAGTGGATAGAAATCACTAACCTATGGGGTAATTAGGAATTAAAAGAAGCAGCACAATATGGGATTTGAAGTGAAGGAAGTAGATCCCAAGAGGAAGAAATGAGCAGAAAGAATATTCCAGGAGTGAGGCACATTTTTTTCCCCAAGTTTACAGAGCAGAATAATAATAACTAATATTTGTATAGGTGTTTTTTTTAAAAAAAAAAAGTATTCTTTTTGCTATAATCCTATGAGGTAAGTGTTGAGTTCAAATGTTACTATGTTTAATAGGCAATGAAACCAAAAATCCAGAGACTGAAGAATGTGGTATAATGATTAAAGTATTAGACTTGAAGTGAAATAGAGAGTTCTGATTTCAAATTCCTTTTCTATCACTTTCTGTGTGATCTTGGGCAAGTCACAGTATCTTTCAACCCAAGTTTCCTCATTTATAAAAGAGAAGTTAGACTAGATAGCTTCTGAGGTAGATTCTGGCTCTAAATTTTTGAAGTCACATAACATCACACTGACACTTCTTAGCTGTGTGATCCAGGACAAATCACTTTATATTTCTCTGCCTCAATTTCCTCATAATTAAAATTTGGCTTATATTTACCTTAGAGGTTCATTGTGAGTCTCAAATGAAATAATTTAAAGTACTTTGTAAACATAACAGTCATTATGAAGTGATGTACATAGCCAGTAAAATCTTTATCTAGGATTTAAATTTAGATCTTATCATTCCAAATTCATTTTCTCTCTAACCATGCAATAGTAACTGTGAATTTTTGCCTTTGACAACAATAAATATTTTGATCTATGTAACGTGATAAGTAGCACATATAAGACCTTGGATATTGCATGTTTTGTTTCTCATTTACAGACTTAGAGTCCAATCAAAAATTTGACCCTGAATATGAATGTGACATTCTATATTGCTCATATATAACCTAGCATTATAGAAAATGCTAATCACAAAATCATTTCAGTTGCCAATATTATGGATTTTTCTCTTGCCTGAAAATATAGCCTTTCAGGAGAAGGTCAGTGGAATTGCTGAATTTAAATAGTAGTGAATAATTCAACACTAGATATTAATTCAACTGGAAATAGATTTGGGGGGAGCAAAAAATCTTTAAGAAATTTGCTGTGGGTTGGTGACATGAAATGAATTTCACTTTTGTTTGTTTCTTTGGGTTAAGAAACTTTCAGCATTCAGTTTAAAGTATCTATGAGAGGTCTGGGGTTTTAGATTTTAGCAGAACCTATATAGAAAGAATTGTGTTACAGACATTCAGAACATGTGTATGATATGTGCCATATTAAGCTTTCTTTGCAAGAACTTTCACATATCAAATGCTTTCCTTATCAGACTACTGCTTTGTTTGTGCCATTAGAAATTTATTCTTTGGGGTTTCGTCTTTATAATCCTAAATAAATAAATCATTAGAGCTATCAGTCATTAGCACCTATGTATCAATTTGGCAGAGCAATGTAATATCTTTGAGAGAGCAGTATATATGAGTTTTGATTAAAAGAAGAGAGATTTTTATTGGAGCAAATAAGGCTAGCTGAATAAAGTCACTGTAGGGTGTGGGATTTAGGTTTCCTTCTGGAAGTGAGTCTGAGCCTTATTTAACCCCACAACACCACAACATCTAGTACATTGGTGTTTGATAAATATTATTTGAATAAATGATCATGGAAAAATATTGCAAACCTAACGGACAACAATTCAATGCTAGAAATGAGAAGAGTGGAATAAATTAGATACAAATGACACAATAATCAATAATTATATTTAATCTGGTATTTGATAAACCCCCAAACTCCAGCTTCTGAGATAAGACTTCGCTATTTCATAAAAATTGCTGGGAAAACTGGAAAATAATATCTCAGAAAATAGGTATAGATCTACATCATACATCACATACCAAAAATAGGTCAAACTGGATACATGATTAATATGTGAAGGGTGATACTGTAAACAAATTAAGAGACCAAGGGATCGATAATGATTTTAGTTCTTCTTTGGTCACAAATTCCTTCTCCTCCACAAGTCTGAGAGGTAAACTATCCTATGTTCCTCTAATTTATTTATAATCTCGTTCTTTATGCCTAAATCATGGACCCATTTTGATCTTATCTTGGTATATGGTGTTAAGTGTGGGTCCATGCCTAAATTCTGCCATACTAATTTCCAGTTTTCCCAGCAGTTTTTGTCAAATAATGCATTCTTATCCTAAAAGTTGGGATCTTTGGGTTTGTCAAACACTAGACTGCTATAGTTATTGATTATTTTGTCCTGTGAACCTAACCTATTCCATTGATCAACTAATCTATTTCTTAGCCAGTACCAAATGGTTTTGGTGACTGCTGCTTTATAATATAGTTTTAGATCTGGTACAGCTAGGCCACCTTCATTTGACTTTTTTTTTTCATTAATTCCCTTGAAATTCTTGACCTCTAGTTCTTCCATATGAATTTTGTTGTTTTTGTTTTTTTCTAGGTCATTAAAATAGTTTCTTGGGAGTCTGATTGGTATAGCACTAAATAAATAGATTAGTTTAGGGAGTATTGTCATCTTTATTATATTCGCTCAGCCTATCCAAGAGCACTTAATGTTTTCCCAAATATTTAAATCTCACTTTATTCATGTGAAAAGTGTTTTGTAATTTTGCTCATATAATTCCTGACTTTCCTTTGGTAGATAGATTCCCAAATATTTTATGCCATCGACAGTTATTTTGAATGGAATTTCTCTTTGCATCTCTTGCTGTTGGATTTTGTTAATGAAGTATAAAAATGCTGAGGATTTATGTGGATTTATTTTGTATCCTGAGACTTTGCTAAAGTTGTAAATTATTTCTAATAGCTTTTTAGTTGAATCTCTGGGGTTCTCTAAGTATACCATCATATCATCTGCAAAGAGTGATAATTTAGTTTCCTCATCACCTACTCTAATTCCTTTAATCTCTTTCTCAACTCTTATTGCCTAGGCTAGTGTTTCTAATAAAATATTGAATAGTAATAGTGATAGTGGGCAACCTTGTTTTACTCCTGATCTTACTGGAATCATTTCAATTTATCCCCATTACAGATGATGCTTACTGATGGTTTTAAATATATGCTTCTGACTATTTTAAGGAAAAGTCCATTTATTCCTATACTTTCAAGTGTTTTTCATTAGGAATGGATCTTGGATTTTATGAAATGCTCTTTCTGCATCTATTGAGATGATCATATGGCTTTTGTTAATTTGGTTTTTGATATAGTCAATTTTGCTAATAGTTTTCCTAATATTGAACCAGCCCTATATTCCTGGTATAAGTCCTACTTGGTCATAGTGTATTGTCCTGGGGACGATTTTCTGTAATCTTTTTGCTAATATTTTATTTAGCATTTCAGCATCAATATTCATTAGGGAGATTGGTCTATAATTTTCTTTCTATGTTTTCAACCTACCTGGTCTAGGTATCAGTACCATGTCTGTGTCATAAAAGGAATTTGGTAAGACTCCTTTAATTCCTATTTTTTCAAATAGTTTATTTAGCATTGGAGTTAATTGTTCTTCAAATGTTTGGTGGAAGTCACATGTAAATCCATCTGATCCTGGGGATTTTTTCTTAGAGAGTTGATTAATAGCTTGTTCTATTTCTTTTTCTAAAATGGGACTGTTTAGTCTATTTACTTCATCCTCTGTTAATCTGGGCAAGTTTTATTTTTGAAAGTATTCTTCCATTTCATTTAAGTTATCCAATTTCTTGGCATAAAGATGGGCAAAGTAACTCCTAATAACTGTGCTAATTATTTTTCATTAGTGCAAGTTCTCCTTTTTCACTTTTAGACTAACAATTTGATTTTCTTCTTTCCTTTTTTAAATCAGATTTACTAAGGGTTTATCTATTTTGTTGTTTTTTTCATAGAACCAAATCTTAGTTTTATTAATTAATTCAATAGTTTTTTTTTACTTTCAATTTTATTAATCTCTCCTTTTATTTTTAGAATTTCAAGTTTAGTATTTGACTTGGGGTTTTTAATTTGTTCCTTTTCTAGCATTTTGAGTTGCAAGTCCAATTCATTGACCTTCTCTTTCTCTATTTTATGCAAGTAGGCCTCTAGAGATATGAAATTTCTCCTTATTACCGCTTTAACTTCATCCCACACATTTTGGTATGATGTCTCATTATTGTCATTTTCTTGGGTGAAGTTACTAATTATGTCTATGATTTGCTGTTTTATCCAATCATTCTTTAGTATGAGATTATTTAGTTTCCAATTATTTTTTGCTCTATTTTCCCCTGGCTTTTTATTGAATGTAATTTTCATTGCATCATGATCTGAAAAGGATGCTTTTACTATTTCTGCCTTATTGCAGTTGAATTTGAGGTTTTTATGTCCTAATATATGGTCAATTTTTTGTATAGGTTCCATGAACTGCTGTGAAGAAAGTGTATTTCTTTCTGTCTCCATTTAGTTTTCTCCAAAGATCTATCATATCCTTTCCTGACTTCACCTGAAGCATAGTAGATTCTGCTCCAAGCTTTTACATTTACTCTGTATGTATTGCCCTGCTTCAAGTGTGTTTCCTGTAAACAATATATTGCAGGATTCTGGCTTTTAATCCAGTCTGCTAACCACTTCCTCTTTATGGTGGAGTTTACCCCATTCACATTTATAGTTAAAATTACCAATTCTGTATTACTTGCCATCTTGTTAACCTTTGTTTATGCTTTTCTCCTTTCTTTTCCCCTTACCCTCCTCCCAGTATTAAATGGTGAGCACTACTTGCTTCTCACAGCCCTTCCTTTTTAGTATCCCTCCCCCCACCTTAGAGTTCCTCCCTCTATCTTACCCTCTTTCCTCACAATTTCTGTATTCCCTTCTACTTAGCTTACTTCTTCCCTTTTCACTTTTCCCCTCCTACTTTTCAATGAGGTGGGAGAAGTTTCACCATAAATCGAATGCCTAATATTTTTCTCTTTAAGCCAGTTCTGATGAGAGTAAGATGCACACTATGTTCATCCCCCTCCATTCTTTCTCTCAGATATAATAGGTTTCCTTTGCCTCTTTGTGAGATATAGTACCCCCATTTTACCTTTTTCTGGTACAATTTCCTTTCCACCTCTAGTTTCTAGAACAAATTATACATGTGTTCTTTATATATTTTTATAACAGAAATATAGTTCCCAAAATTTCTTTTTCAGGAAGTCCAATAATTCTCAGATTATCTCTCCTAGATCTATTTTCCAGATCAGTTGTTTTCCCAAGAAGGTATTTGCCATTTTTTTTCCATTGTTTCACTTTTTTGGTTTTGCTTAACTGATTCTTGGTGTCTCCTCGAGTCATTCAATTCTATTTGTTCAATTTTGATTTTTAATGAATTATTTTCTTCACTCCCCCTTTTTATATCTTTTTCTAATTATCCAATTGAGTTTTTAAGTAAGTTGTTTTGTTCCATGGAATTTTTTTCCATTTTGCCAATTTTCTTTTTTAAGAGAGCTATTTTCTTTTTCCAACTCACTAATTCTGTTTTCCTTGGAGCTGTTTATCTTTTCCAATTCACTAATTCTGTTTTTCAAGGATTTGATTTCTTTATCTACTCAATCTTTAAATGAGTGGGATGACTTATCCAGACTCTCTTGCCAAACTTCCCTTTCCTTTTCCCATTTTTCTTCTAGCTTTCTTGTGAGAGCCTTTTTTAAATTTCTTCTATTAGAGGTTTGTGTGTTGAGGACCACATCATATCTTCCCTTTGGGGATTCATCTGGAGACAGTCTGTTTTTATTCTCCTCAGGGTTTAAAGTCTGCTCTCTATCCATATAGAAGCTCTCAATAGTTAGAGCCCATTTAAATTTTTTGCTCATTTTGTCAAAGAAGAATCAAAGAAAACAAACTAACAAAAAAACCCAAATGCAATCTGCTTTTTTTTTATTTGGGGGGGGGGGGTAGGGAGGGGAAGGAGAGCTGGATGGTATTACTGAGCTTCCTCTACAGACTGCAGGGGCAGCAGTGAGGCACTAGCAGGACAGCAATGGTTGCACTGCATCTGCTCTCTGAGACTCTGAGAGTGTGCTGAGATACTCTGGCTGGGTCTGGCCAGGTCCTGAGAGACCCTAACTTTTGGGGAGTATAGTCTTTACCCCCTGTGTTTATAGATTCTCTGTTGATCTACTGGCTTGCTGCCAGGGCAAAGTAGCCACACTATGATAAAGTTCTTCCTGCAGAAACAGCTGAGATCACACTCCTCCCCTCTCAGATCTGTTCAGTGTGAGCTGTTTGCCATACTCTCACTGCCTGCCTGCAGTCTGCACCTGATCTAACCATCCCCGCCAGTGAGTAAAAACAGACCTTTTATGGCAAATTTCGAGGATATCTTCTGTTGGTAATTATTTGTGGTTTTTTTTTTTTTTCAGTCATGAAATAAAGTATTCTGAGAGCAAAGACAGAGCTTAAGTAGATGTGTGTGTCCTCTCTGCCATCTTGGCCAGAAGTCCCCCTGGGTTGAATTTGAAAATGTTCCTCTCCCTTTCCTCTTCTCCAGAGTTCAAAAGAACCTCTGTATTTTATGAAGCATATGAGAGATCTAGATGATCACAGTTTCAAGAGGCATGGAAATGGAAGCTTTTAATACAAATTGAAATTTATAATCAAAACTAACTAAAATTATGGTTATTTTGCACATAGGAAGCCACTTTCACCATTAATCAAATAAATATTATTAAGCATTTAGGATTTACCAGACGTTGTGCTAGGTGTTGGGAATAAAAAAGATAGAAGCAAAATAGTCTCTTTCTTTTTGGGAGCTTCTATGGTAAAAGGACAATCAACATGTACATGTACTGTCATATACAAAACAGACACAAATCAGATTTAGGTGAAGTCTTCTGGAAGTGTCTGGATGGCCATTTGTTAGACATGGCATTAAAGAAATCCTTGTTTGGGTAGAGATTGTAATAAATAGCTTTGGAAGTTCCTTCTGATTCCAAGATTCTGTATGTTTGTATGTTGCTTTGACCTTGATTCCACCTTTAGTCAGTGTCAAAGATGATGGAAATGGACTTATTTCTCTTATCTATTGTTAAATCCATTAGAGAACATGCTTCTGCATGGGTTTGCAGCATTTTATCATAGAATATTGATTCTACATTTTCTTAGGAACACTAAACTACTTGATTTATTTGTTGATGTTTTCCCTGTGCTGACACAACCAGTTAGCAGACTTGAAAATCATATCAACTCATTTAAATTTAGAAGATGCTGAATGGCCTATTCATTGAAAACTATCTTTGTTTTTTTTATTGGGGTTCCTGAAATTCCTGCTATTACTATCAGTTGCTGGATTTTGACAGACAGAATTTTTTAATGGAAAGAATAAATGGTCTTTAAATTTGAAGAACTTGAATTCAAATCCTGATTGTAATTTTCTGGGTTATCTTTTAGTATAAGTAATCTTTAGAGATATTTTAGCAGTTATAAAGTAGCTTCTTTAGATATGTCCATTTTTAACTTAGTGAAGGTATAATATCATCTGAGATATAGTTACCTTAATTCCAGGTACTCTTTTCCCTAGCCAAACTACATTTTTCTGTTCTTTGAATCTTATATTTTCCCACCTCCCCTATAATTGTTCACATTCTTCCCTCTGAATTGTCACCCTTCTTCCTCTTTTTTGCCTTTTTAATCACTACTAGCTTTTATAATAGCTTTTATTAATAGCCAATAACTTTTAAATATGCATATATATCATATATAAAAACTAATAACTTTAAAAACTTTAAAATTCAGATTAAATACTACCTCTTCCATGAAAAATTCTTTGATACTGATCTTCATATTGACATTGACCTTCCCTTAGCTTTATATTGAACTCAGGAATTGGTAGTCATTTATTGTTTTTTACTTTTCTAATAGGTTTGTGTAATGTTGTATGTATCATAATAGATATGGCACCAATATCAAACTCTCTCTAGTTTCTTCCTAGATTGAGGCTGATTCACCTCCACCTTTTTTCCTTTTCCTAAGCAAAGATTTTTATGCAATTACAACTCACTCTCAGATTCTGTGTGTAGCCATGGTGTAGGTGGAATTATTTATTCACTATTCATAAGTCTAACTCCTGAATCTCCATTGGATTTGCTTAACAATAACTCATTATCATAAAACATTTAATTACTATAGTGTAAAGCAACAACAGTCAAAACAAAAATCTAATTGTCTTATCCAGGTGTATCTAGGTCACAACTTTCTGACAATGTACATAGTATCTTTTAAGAAGATTTGGCACATACATACAGAACTGTAACAATGAGTCAATATCGGTAGCATTAGTAGCAAAGCCAAATTGCCCAGCATTCACAACTCTGGACTGGAAACCCTAATGTCTTTGGTCTCTTTATGGAACAGTCCATTACACTTACTGGGTGGAACTGTTCCACCTTTGAATTTCTTCACTTTGCTACTGATGCTTTTCTGATACTTTGGAGCTACTGAGGCAGTATTAAGGTCTTTCAGCAAGGAGCAATTCCAGTGTCTTTGCCAAGAAAACCTTAAATAGAGTCACAAGAACTCAAATACAACTGAACAACCACAATAACCTTAAACTTGAGATGTATAGAAATATTTAGGAATGTTCTATAGACTTTGAGAGGCTCTCCCACTTGAGCCATAAAGGATAGTTTAGAGTATTATTGGCATATCTCTGACAGTTTTTCCCCTTTCTCAAGTCATAAATAGTATTAGAGAACAAAACAGACTTTCCCTAGTCAGCTTCTCAAAGAGTAGAGGACAATATTTTCCCCAATCAGCTCCCAGGCCTTCACTCTAAGCTCCACACCTCAACTATAGAGAATTTGTTTCCAATTAGCCTACCTTAGCTAGGCTTAGCTAAAGAATCTAAGAGTTGGAGGGAGGAAAGATAATGGTCAAGACATGAAAGACAGCCTGTGCAAAGTTATGACTATGGGAGAAGAGATGACATATATGGAGAAAAGCCAGCAGGCTGGTTTATGTGTAAGTTGTTTTGGAATCCAAATCTATATCTCCTTAAATTCTATTCATTGTGTTGATTTTCTCCCCTCTAGGACTAACAAAAATAAATTTTTTTTTCTCACTTGACATGCCAACACTTCAAATATTAGAAGGCACCTATCATTTCCCTTCTCAATTCTTCTTTTTCTATGAGTAGCAATGGTGATATTGTGTGGTGTGGTAGAGTGTGGCATAGTGTGGGGAAGTGCAGTGTTATTCAAGCACTCATATTTGCTTCTTTAACCTTTCTACTCAATCATTGTTGAAAGATATTTCCCAGTGTAAACACTTTCTCTCTCTCTCTCTCTCTCTCTCTCTCTCTCTCTCTCTCTCTCGGTAAAGCCAGAGATAGAACCCTGGAAACATACATTAGTATTATGTTTATCTCTTTTTCATGCCTGAAATGTTCCCTTTTCAAGTACTTATGACCTGGCAGGTGGTGAGTTAAAGAGGTTCAAACTATTCCAAAAGGTATGAGGTATTTTCTTGGATATTATATCCTTTTCCAGAACAGGTATGAGAAAGTAACATAGTTTTGCTTTCTTTGAACTACTGTGAGTAGTGGTCAGCATAAGAGTTAGTTGGTTTGCAAAGTAAGCCCCATAAATTTAGAATTTGAAATCACCTAGCTCTGTACTTCTCTCTTCCCTATTTTATAGATGAGGAAAAGTGAGAAGAAAAAGTTATTTTTCTCCCTAAGGTTACATTGGTAGAGAATAGAAGAGGTAGGATTTGGATCTGGTATGCCTTAGTGCTATAATATTTTAGTTTTATGATCAATACTTTGGTTCAGTTACTCTTTAGTTACAGCTTATTTACTTAATTATTCAGTAACTCAGTTTATTCAATGTTCCCAAACAGAAACGGTTTCATTTCTTATTGGTTGGAGATATTAGAAGGGTTAATGCAATCATGTTTGTATGGAATGTTTTGAATGGCTTTAGGAAAATTATGCAAATATAAAATGTAATAATAATCTGATTTAGACTACCTAAAGGGAGTTAACTGAAGGGGAAAATTAAATGATTATGGGCCTAAGAGGATGATTTATGAGTGAGTTCTACTAAACAGAAAAGTTCCAACAGAAATCCCTTATCAACTAGAGAGGAGAGAAATTATGTGGGTTGGTATAAAAGGCTCTAAGCAAGATTAACAGGATGGAATTTTAAAGAAAACATTTTATCCCCTTGTGACAAATATCTGGACAGTAAGGCTAATAAATGGGGTAAAGTTTTCCAAGAGATTTTCTAAAAGCCCCACCCCTAGAACCATTGAAAATGCGATTAGGCAGACACTAAAATGGGGGAAAGCATAGATAATTATGCTTCAGAGAACCTTGGGGAAAAGTTAGTTGACCCCAAAGGTTATATACACATTCTACTTTTGTGATAATATAACTCAGACTTACAAGCCTTTAAGAAATGCATATTAAGTTCTAGTGCCCCCTTCAGACCTCTTATGATTTATTAGTTCACATTTTAGCAATTTATAATGGAAACAGCTTGGATGAAACATTTCCATAACATGCTGTGTACTCAGTATTGGGAGTGAAGGGTAGGGGACATTACTGTATTCATGTCCATGGAATATGTAAACAAATGAATCTCTCTTAAGGGAAAATTGTGGATAACAATCTCAGTCCATGTCATGTTACAGACAAATGGTCTGAAGCTGTTGCTACTGGACAAAAATGCTTAGTGATTTACCTTGAATAGCATTTATGCCTAGATGTGATTCAATTTCAGAAGGTTTATTATAATTTTACATTTTTGAGAGGGGGGAGAATATCTTCAAATGGCACAATGGAGAAAGGTACAAGGAGTGGTAGAAGGAAGATAAAATTGAAAACAATAAAAGTCTTAGCTCTCATTTGTCAAGAATTAAGTTTTTTGTAAATCAATTTATAAATCCCTCAGTTAATAGGTGGGGGAAGAGGAAACAAAATGGGATATGCAAAGAAAGTTTTATATATTGAGTAAATAATAGTGGATTGTTCATCATATGTCATTAGAGAAAAATACTAAGACACTTATATGGATCCATGATCTCACTGATATGAGAGATTAGCAAATGCTTGTTAGCTGATGTGACCAGTGGTGATCCCAATTTATCCATGCTTTCTCATCTTTTGTGATTCTACTCAAGTATTCTTAGTAAACCAAATTATCTTTAACTATGGTTACAATAAGGTAGATTTTATTGAATATTAGCTTTTCAGTAAAATGGATAGAGAATTTTGAGAACTTCCAAAATATCTTATGTTAAAAAACTAGTTATGACAATAATTTGACTCATTATGTGAGCCTGGCATTGGATGAGTTTTATAGGGTTATCTTACATTATCTCCCCTAAATTTTCCATAGAGGATTTCCCTGGTGTGTGTGTATATGTGTGTGCTTGTGTATCTGTGTGTCTGTGTGTGATCCTTTAAGATTTTATATATGTGTGTGTATGTATATGTATGTATATAATTAAGATTAAGATTACATGGGTAACAGTGTCACTCTTGAAAATTGTATAAATTTTCTACATAAGGTAGATGGCACTTGGGTTCCTTTCATCTCTCACAGGTCTGTCTATATACACATGTACATACACAGTTTTCTTAGTATTAGGGCATTATTTACTCAAATACCATCTGTGTATGTTGTACACATAGCCAAGATCCTTCAGTCATATAAAACTGTAATCCATATTCAAACAATCTGAGCTTAGTTTGAATGCCATTATTCTTCCTAACATATCTAGGTATGCAGTTTTTGGAATGTTGCTTGCCAAATGCTTTGGAGGCAAGTCACTCCTTATATAAAAACACTAGAAAGCAAAAGTGTTGATTCTGAGTTAGAGCACCTGGATTTAAAATTACACCTATGATGCGTATTACACATACATACATGTGTTTACATATCTCAGATATCAAAGCCTTCTCTGAAAAATCTGATGTAATTTTTTTTCCCATTTGAAGACTTTTCTATGCTTTGTAAATTAATTATGTCTGCAGAAGTTTTTCAGTTTCATGTAATCAAAGTTACCTATTTTACCTTTTGTAATTGCTTCTATCCCTTGTTTGGTTAAGAATACATCAACATCCATATCTGTGAGAGGTATAGGATCTGTTTCTCTCCTAATTCTTTTATAGTATGATCTTTAATATTAATATCATGTATCTAATTAGAATTTGTTTTAAAATATGCTATAAAGTGTTGATCTAAGCCTGATTTTTGACAAACTGCTTTCTAGTTTTTTCCAGCAGTTTATTTTCAAATCAAATAGAAAGTTCTTTTCTAAGTAATTTGTATTTTCTACTTTATTGAACATTGGGTTATTGAATTCCAATGTTTCTGATTTTTCCTTTTCTAGTCTGTTTCATTGATCTATCTGTCTGTATTTTAACCAGTAAGCATTAGTTTTGATGATTGCTGCATTATAATGCATTTTGTTTGAGCTCTGAAAGTGTTATGCTCCTCTTCCCATCTCTATTTCTTTTCATTTTTTCCTTGATAATCTGTTTTCTTCACATGATTTTTAGTATTGTTCTCTATAGTCTATAAATTATATCTCTTTGGAAGTTTGGGATAGATTTGGTTGTATTGCTAATTGTATTGCATTGGCATAGTCAGCCACACACATTTAATGTTCCTCCAATCATTTAAGTTCTTCTTGATTTTATCAAGGAGTACTTTATAATTAAATTTATATGTATTTTATGTGCTTTAGTGGATTGACTTCCAAATATTTTATACTTTTTGTAAGTTTTTTTTTTTGGGGGGGGAACGAAATGGCAAACTACCTTAATATCTCATCCAAAAGAATCCCAAATGGGGTCACCAAGAGTTGGACTTGATATAAATGAACAAGTAGCAAATTATTTTGAATAGTATTTCCATTTTTATTATTTCATTTTGGATTTTGTTGTTATTGTATAGAATTATTATTAATTGTTTCTGGATTTATTCTGTAATCTTTAAACTTTACTAAAGCTATTAAATGTCCCTATTATTTTCTTTGCTGATTCCATAGGATTTTTAAAGTAAACTACTTATCCTATACTATTCTTTTTTTTCCCCTGAGGCAGTTGGGATTAAGTGACTTGCCCAGGGTCATACAGCTAAGAAGTGTTAACTGTATGAGGCCAGATTTGAACTCAGTTCCTCCTGGCTTCAGAGCTGGTATTCTATCCACTGTGTCACCTAGCTGCCCCAACCTATACTATTTTTTGCATAGTCTTACTAACTCAATGCTTTAATGAACCTGCTATTTCACTTCATATTAATTATATGTATCATTGCATAATTATTCTTATGATTGCATTCATCAAGGAATCTTATATGTTCTTAACAAATGTACAAAATGTAACTGGCTAGAGAAAAGCTTTTTGGGCTTTTTTTTTAGATCAAACACATATTTGATTTTTTAAATTAACTTTTTAAAAGATTTAAATTTAAGAAATAAATTTAAAGATTTATTAAAAGATATTTTTGAAAGTCAATAAACAACAATAAACAAAAAACAATAAACACACAGTAGTGTTTTACATTACCAATTTCAGGCAGTTGTATGACTATAAAGGTAAAGTGTGGTGTAAAGAATTAAGCATGCTTAAGATGGCAGGATTCATTGGAAAAGGACCTAATGATAGGAAACATTGAAGGCAAAAGCAAAAGGGTGATGAAATGGATGAGATGGATAATGTTATGGAAATAATGAATACGAACTTGGATAGACTTCAAGGGATAGTGGAGGATAGAAAAGCCTGGCAGGCAATGGTCCATGAAGTCATGAAGTTTCATGCAGAACTGAATGACTGAACAATAGCAAAGTTCTCTTCTGATCTTTTGATACAGAATATCTTTAATATATATGTATTTTGTTAAATTTTTAAAAGATGAGACATCTGGTCTATGTGTCTGTAACTATTGATGTTCTATTTATTTCCTTTTGGGGAGTAATAATACTGTTAGTTTCTCACATTTTTGTCATTTTTTTTTCTCCTGAGATATTTTGTATAAAGAACTTAAAGTTTATGTTATCGCTGACATGGATATCCTTTGACATCAACTTGTTCAGTTCCAGTTGTTCTTCCTGACCTTCTCTTCTTAATTATTACTTCACCTTAATAGGATTAAAAGCTAATGCTAGAAGGGATATTAGAGGTCATCTAGTCTAACATTCATTTTAGAGATGAAAAAACTAGAGCCCCAATAGTTAAGTTACTTGCCCAAGGTCAAATAAGCAATAAAAGGAAGTGAATTTGAACTCAGGTCCTCTGACTTCAGCACTGATAATCTTTCTTCTTGATGTTTCCTCTCTTTTAGCATAGTAAGTAAAATGGATTTGTTAGGATATAGCTGTAAGGGTTAATCATATAATTGTAACATATTGAAAATAAGTGATCAGATCATGGGAAAGTAGTTTTAGAGCTGATAGGAATACTAGAGGTCATCTGTTCTAACCATCTCAGTTTAAAAATAAAGTAAATGAGACCCAGTGATATTTAGAAATGAGATTATAGAAATTCTGATAACCTCTTTCATTTTCCATTTCTTTGTTACATTTCTACTAGTATTAATTAAGAATTCTGTTGGAATGATGCACCTCAGTTGTGTTTTTCAGAAAGCTTTCTGTAGACTTGATTTTTCTTTCAATGCTGTTTTATAAGATGCTTTTATAATGTAGGTATAATTAAATACCCCTTCTCTCCAGACTCTTTTCTGTCTTTGGGGTATTAACCCTTGGCCCAGACTATCATGTTGGCTAGTCCCAGAGGTTTTCCCAGTATAGAGTAACATGGAGATAGCTCACTCTTCTCAAGGTCTTAGGGGTAACTGTTCTCTTCTCCTCCCCTGCTAATGTAATTTTCATTCATGTACTTATTTGTAGGTTGCTTTTTTAACTTGAATAATGCAAACACAAAACAATGAGTATTTACATTTACAAATATTTTGTTTCATAGAACAAAAAAGAGGATCATACAGAAAACTGTGAAGCTTTATCATGTATAGTATGTAAACTATGTTTTTCTTTATGTATATATGTATTGTGTATACACATATACACTTATTTTTGTTGTTCAGTTGTATCTCACTTGTTAAGGTACCATTTGGAGTTTTCTTGGCAATGATACTAGAGTGGTTTGTTATTTTCTTCTCTATCTCATTTTAAGAATGAAGAAACTGAGATAAACAGGATTAAATGACTTGCACAGAGTCACATAACTAGTGCTTGAGGTCCTATTTGAACTTAGCTTTTCCTGACTACAGCATTACCTAGCTGTCATACAGACTCACATAGAGGAAGGTGTATGTGTGCATAATGCATGTATATAGCTGCATACACATGTGTGTATATGTATATAACATATACATTCATATAGAGATACATGCCTAACAATATAGATGTGTGTATACTATGTTAAACATACATATATACACATACATATCATAGGTACAATATGTATGTGTGCGTGTATATATGTTATATGGAAAAACTACATATGATATATATGTGTGTTATATACAGTTTCCTCACATACTTATCAAAGTTGTCCCTGCTTGTGGTTCTTTCTGGCTTTCCTTTTGTTATTTTCCATTAAAAATGATCCTCTCTTCTTTCCTTTAAAATTATTTTTGGCTACCTTTTCCCAACTCTCTTTTCCCTCCCATCCCTTCTAAATAGAAATAAAAATAAAATCCTTATAACAACAATGCATGATCAAAATGTGTTTTCCATTTAAACACACCAGTCAAGATGATACTATTAACTCTTAATCATGAAACATTTACTGAAAAAGAAAGCAAATCATAATAGTTCATCTATAAATTGGCTCAGAGTTTCCCACTCATACACACCATGTCCTTGGGAGAGAGCACCAACTTATAGAAAATGTAGTAAGGACATACATAATTAAGGAAATCTAAATGCTCAGTTCAACTCACAAGTCTGGATTGACTCTGATGACCTTAAGAAACAGTTTACGCTACTTATCAACTACTACGTGGATCCCTTCCTCTTGTGAACCTGTCGATTCTTCTGTTGGGAAACATTAAGCTCTTTTAATAAAAGCAGAAACACTAAAACTGGGCTCTACAGATCTCTTCAGGTTTACAACCTTGGCCTGGCTCTGAGGCAGCATTATCACTTTTGGAAAAAAAATAGTTTCCCTATGTTTGGATTTGCAAGACTTGTTAGGACTACTCCCTGTATGCTAGGGGTTTCCATTTCTTGCTTCAGGATCAGAAAAAGCCAAATAAGTTAGCCTAGTCAAAGAATCAAGAAATCCAGAAGAAGTAATAGGAAAATGCATATTCCAGGCAAATCAAATCACTACCACCTTCTGGACTACTACCTCCTCTCAAAATCTGATGAAGATAGGGAAGGTTACTGACCTCCCAAACCTTGGGAATAGCAGTGACTAGAAGACCACTGATACTGCTTTCAACCCAGGCCCTATAATTGAAAGGAAAAGTCACTATGGATAAGAATCCTAATTTCTTTGTAACTACTCTAAGCAATTGTTCGACTGCCAACTATAATGCAGGAAAACCAGCAGAGCAGTAGCCACAAAGTACCTTTAAGAAGAGAAAGGAAGTGGCCTATACCAGGTAAATCAAACCATCAGAACCACCTTAATCAACACTCCCGCTCATATCTTGTTGGAGATAGCTGAGAACTTCAAACCTAATATTCTTCGAAATAGCAAAGATTCCAAACTACCAATTTTACTTCTAACCCAGCCCTTGAAACCATCATTATGAGAATAAGCATTCATGGAGACATAATCTGGCAACTGATCATTTTTTTTTTATAGATATTGTGATCACAACTAATGAAGACCCAGAAAAGAAAAGTTTTACAACTTAAGTCCTTGCTACTGTCAGATGGTTCAATACCAGAAAGTGATAAAATTTTATCACTACAAACAACATCAAAATGATGTTTTATCATCTGCTTTCCCCTTGCACCCTAACCCTAATGACCATGAGACCTCATTCCATCTAATTTGCAGCTAAAACTTTCTATATGTTTTATCTTCTCCACAAGAATGTTGACATTTTTAAAAAGAATCATAGCACTTAGCACAATGATATGGAAATAACGCTTTTTCATTCATTTCTTCATAGATGGTATTTAACTTTCCCTAAGTAGATCTTCAAAACAGTAAAAGATTCTAATTTTTTCAATTAATTCTTTCCAATATGTATGTATGTATTTTTCATTGTATATATATATATTTCAATCACATCAGCTTCCACCAATAGTGGCAAAACCTGATTTCCTTTGCTTAGTTAGTCACAGATATGTAATGCATAATTGACCTATGGTCACATCAGAGATATATTTATAAGTACTGAGACAGGAATACTTTTCAATGTCCAAATCTCAGTTATATTTAAAAGAATTGCTGGAAAACAAAATGATTGGCAAGACTATTATGGAACTATCTTGAACTGACTGGTGATAACTGATTATTAAATTTTTGCTATGAACATTTACATCTTGAAAATCTTCAAAGATGACATATCAGGGTTTGATTTATTGTGTTTGTAGTTGTCTAGGATTAAGAAAAAAATTTCAGAAAATGTTAATGCTGTAAATTAAATTTAAAAGTATATTATGCCATATGCTTTCTCCTGAAAGAACTGATTGTTAAGCATTTCCCAGAATATCTCTGCACTTGGACCATCTTGCCTTCATTTTTGTCTCTCTTAAGGGGCTATTTTCCGTTAGATTCTCTCAAGTAATTTTCTTGGAAGCCTCTTTCTCTCAAACTCTCTCAGATCTACTTCTGTTTATGTACTGAGGTATTACTTTCTTATAGGTTTGCTCAGAAATATTCATATGCCTACCCCTTGATGCAAATAAGATGCCCCAAACTAAAAGGAAGTGAGCCTTATATTATTGCTTGTAATCTTCCACTATTCTCCTTCATAGTGTTCTAGCAACAAGTTTGTACTCTAAATTAATATTGTCCTTGGCTGCCATGCCTCTGCTTATTAAGGATATTCTTGTCCATATCTTCTCATAAATCTTTCAGAAAGCACATATCCAGTATGCTACAAGCCTTTGTTTGGTTCTCTGCACTGTTGACATTTAGTCAATACTTTTTAAAATTGTGGCTAATTATCAATTATGATAGTTGAAAAATTACAGAGATAATATAAGAACATTCAATCACTGACTTCCAACCTACCCTATTTTTTTAATTTTTTTTTTTAATTTTAATTTTAATTTTATTTAATAATAACTTTGTTTTGACAGAATCCATGCCAGGGTAATTTTTTACAACATTATCCCTTGCACTCGCTTATGTTTCGTTTTTTCCCCTCCCTCCCTCCACCCCCCCCCAAGATGGCAAGCAGTCCTATATATATTAAATATGTTGCAGTATATCCTAGATACAATACATATTTGCAGAACCGAACAGTTCTCCTGTTGCACAGGGAGAATTGGATTCAGAAGGTAAAAATAACTCGGGAAGAAAATCAAAAATGCAAATAGTTCACATTCGTTTCCCAGTGTTCCTTCTTTGGGTGTAGCTGTTTCTGTCCATCATTTATCCATTGAAACTCAGTTAGGTCTCTTTGTCATAGAAATCCATTTCCATCAGAATACATCCTCATACAATATCGTTGTATGATCTCCTGGTTCTGCTCATCTCACTTAGCATCAGTCCATGTAGGTCTCTCCAAGCCTCTCTGTATTCATCCTTCTGGTCATTCCTTACAGAGCAATAATATTCCATAACATTCATATATCACAATTTACCCAGCCATTCTCCAATTGATGGGCATCCATTCATTTTCCAGTTTCTAGCCACTACAAACAGGGTTGCCACAAACATTTTGGCACATACAGATCCCTTTCCCTTTTTTAGTATCTCTTTGGGGTATAAGCCCAATAGAAACACTGCTGGATCAAAGGGTATGCACAGTTTGATAACTTTTTGGGCATAATTCCAGATTGCTCTCCAGAATGGTTGGATTCGTTCACAACTCCACCAATAATGCTAGTGTCCCCATTTTCCCGCATCCCTTCCTACCCTAATTTTTTAAAGCATTGGTTAAAAAAGTCCAGGGAAGCTCATCTGGTCAGAGTCAGGGAGACATTTTGATATATATAAAACATCAGAAATTTGAAACAAGAGACCTCAGTGGAAGGCAATGACTCAAAGTAGCACCATCTAGTGGTATTTTTTGTTTTGTTTTTGTTTTTGTTCTTGTCTTTTCCCTTTCCTGTATATTTATGTGGAAAACAAAGTTTCCTGGTGCTGATAACATTTGGGGAAACTTAAATTCAGAATCCTTGATAGTCTGTCGAAAAGGACATGTATTTGAAATGATTCTGAAGGGATGCAGTTTGACAGCTAGAAATTGGGTAAAAATTGCTTTCTAATCTTAAAATTAAGTAAATTTTTGGGATAGAAACCTTGCTTTGAGAAGTATGAGAAATGAAAAACCTTTGCTTATGAGAAGGAAGATGAGCTTGTAAAATATCTGGTTAATATTCACTGAGATATTCTCTGTCTAGCTTTGATTCTGATTATGTATGGTAGCCAGCTACTATTGATATAACTGAAGAGTTAATGGTGCAGCTTTTTTAAGGACAGTTTTTTGTTGTTGTTATTTTGTTTTTTTAAGCCACGTACCTTAGCCAGTATGAACTGAAATGGCTAGCAGGCATCTTGAAAAGTAAAAGCTCAGAAGCTGTTAGTAGAAAGAAGTGTAGCATCCATGAGATCAGCAGAGAACTATTTCACAGAGGTTATAAGACATATTGCCATGCCTGATAGAGACTATACTGTTGGTGAAAAATTACAAATCACACCAGATTAGAAAGAAGAGTCAGTAGAAGTATGATGACAGCCAGAAGAGAGTTCTATAGCACTGGTGATATCAATTGTTTCTTCATGTGTGTACCCTGATCATATGTATTATCTATGTGTGTCTTTCCTTCTATTTATGTACTCTTTCTACTTGTGTGACCTAGGTACTCAGTATAGTGCTTAAAATATAATAGGTATTTAATATATGCTTATTGACTGACTGATGTTTGCATGTCTAAACATATTTAACATGTATGGGACTATCTGCCATCTAGGGGAGGGGGTGGAGGGAAGGAAGGGAAAAGTTGAAATAGAAGTTTTGGCAAGGGTCAATGTTGAAAAATTACCTATGCATATGTTTTGTATATAAAAAGTTATAATTAAAAATATATAAATTTTTAAAAAGATAACTTTAATAAGTAACTCACCATAATGACAAACTATCCCAATTACAGTGAGTAATTACTCAACCATTCAAATTAAAAAGTGGAGGAAAGACTACGTGATCCCCGGCTGAGTTTGACAGAAAGTAGACTCCTAAAGCATATATATACAGTTTTTAACCTGTGGTAGAGCATTATGAGCTCAGATTGGCCTAATTGGCCAGTCAGACACACTAACTTGACTACAACATACTGATGTCATTTTTGACAGAATGAAGGACAACAAATTTCAAGAGGGTCCTCATTTCTTTCACTTTTTCCTTTCTCTCTATTTATATGACTATCAACCTAGTTTAGGTTTTCACCTGAACTCCTTTCTAATTTCTCCAATTCATATAGATGCAAAACTGATTTTCCTAAAACATAGATGTAAGCTACATCATTCCTTTGCATAATGAATTCTATTGCCTCCCTATTATTTCTAGAATTAAATAAAAACTTTTCTCTTTTTGGACTTAAAGTCCTTCTCACAACCTCTTTTTTCTCTTTACATATTTAATGGTCCTGATAAACTGACTTTTTTGTTTGACATTCCATTTATTTTCTACCTCAATGCCTCATATGCATAGACTTTCCCTTTGCCTGGAATACACTCTTAGAATCTTTAGTTTCCTTCAAAGTTCAGTTTATCCCTCCCTATTAAATAGGATTTTCCCTGATTCCTCTAGCCATTAGAATCTCCCTCCCCAAATTAACTTGTATTAATATGTATATATTTTTATCTACATGTGTTGTTTCCCTCAAATGAACTGAATTCTAGAAGATGTCATTTTTTTTTAATCTTCATATCTCCAATTCCTGGCATGAAATAGGCATCTAATAAATTATCTTTTTAAGGAGGAATGTCCAGGTGTCTCATGTAGTGGTGGTGGTACCTACTTTTCTGAAGATCTTTGTATAAACACTGACCATTTTCTGTACCTATAAAGGAGTTACTTAGTCACATAAGAGTTACATGAGATTGTTTCTGAGGTTTCTTCCAACTCTGGGATTTGTGAAGAAAAATTTGTTGATTCATTTTTAATTAAAATGAATATTTCTCTTTGGAACTTAAAATAAAGTCTGAGTCAGATAAAAAGCCAAAAGAAAAAGATGCAAGGAAACCTCAAGAAAAGCTTTTAAACTGGGTTACTCACTGAATGAATTATAATATTAAAATATGATTCACATCGAGGTTGGGCTTATTTCTGTCATTTTTGATGGAGCTTTTTTGGGGGCCAAATGACTTTGGGATATCATTTTTGTAACTTGTTCTAAATAAGCAAATCAACCATATATTTACATGTATAACTTGGAGGAGGCAATTCTGGGTCCATAGGGTATTGGGGTATGATACCATTCCCTTTTTCACTGAAGATCCTCAATGACATGGAGTTATGTAGTTTGAAGTTTGGACTAGGTTTATTCCTATAAGAACTGAACATTATTGAGAAAGATTATTGTCTGTATTCTCACATCCTTCTGCTCATTAAATTTAGGAAGGAGTTTCCTCATAGCTTAGCTATTTTAAAAAAGGGACAGTGAAAAAAAATTAATGTACAATGAGAATCCAACATTAAATAGATAATTGAATCCTACATACAAAAGAGAAGTTAAATATAGAAAACTTACAGCACATATTGATATAACAATTTAAAACAAGATTCAGTAACTTATAAATTAGCTATTGTTATCATCTGCTAGAAGACTGATACTTAAATTTGATCAAAATGCGTTTTGCACAAATGATAATGAAGCACTTTACATTTCTCCTCAGCTCTGAAAAATAAATGCAAACAATGCCTGTTCCATGTCTTTTGGTAAAATGACCAGGAATGGGATAATTATATTCTCAGTTGCAATCTTCCATCTTTAGATAGCTGTAACTCACAAAGTTTTCTCCAAGTCTACACCCATCCATTCCAAGATGTTTAAATGTCTATGCAGAAAAAAAATACACAAAACAGAGAAGACAGTTAGGGGACTAAGTTTGCCTAGATCAATCCATGGGCATTATTGGGAATGGTAGTGGGATACAGTATAAGAGTGCCTCATACCTTACACAACCTTTGTGAAAACTAAGATAGAAGCTGAGCAGATTAGAGACTTGCCTGATAAAAAAAAAGTTGAAATAGAGTTTGAAAATCCACACATATCCCATCTTTCTCCTCTATTTTTCTTCTACTCCCTCCTTTCACCCTTCTCCCAACTAATGTAGCACCCTTCCCATTCTGCCACTGTCATAGAACATAGGGAGGACCAAATCAACTCAAGGTTTGTCATGTCATTTCAAACCATTAAATTCTGTCATTGTTTTTTCAGTTCATGTCAAAAGCAGTCTATACAGTTCCGCTGTGATTGACAGGAACCAGGACTGACAGCTCTGAGTATATTCCATAGGACAATCTAGTTTGCATATATATAATTATCTCCACTGATAAGTTATTTGAAGGTAGGAACTGTTTTATTTTTGTCTTTGTATTCCCGGCACTTAACATAGCATTACATTGGTTGATTAACTATACATTGTATGCTTCCACTTTCCAAAGAAATTCTACTATGAGAGAAACATTCTTTTATTATAAAGGATTTTTCCAGGTTTTTTAAAACCTCTTTTAAAGTATAAATGCAAAAGTCAGACTAAATTTGGGCTTGAAATCTATATTTGAGAGAAAGAAAAAAATAACTTTTTTTTTTTTTTTTTTGGAAAAAGTAACACATTAGATTTGGGAGAATTATGAAATCTTTAAGAGACAGCATGGTATAGTGGATAGACAAATAATAACTTTGTGGATAGTAAGACCTAGATTCAAAGTCCTGATTTTTACTTATACTTTTGCTCCATGAACTTGGGAAATGTCTCAGTGTTTCAGTTAACTCCATAACTGCAAAATTGCATTAGTAGAGGGAATTTTCTTATTGGGAGTTCTCTAACAGTAAAATCACAACACACACACACACACACACACACACACACACACACACACACACTACAAGCTGAAAGAAGGCATTGCATGGCATATAAAGAACAGCCTTTAAGCCAGGAAAACTTTTGAGTTTAAATCCTGTTTTTGACACATGCTGGTTGCTGGACGTTCAATCTTTCAGGGCCCCAAATGACTCTATGACTCTCCATGGCAGAGCAAGTGCTAATCTACATAGGGAGAGAGCATTTTCTCAATTGCTATTCCCTATTCTAATAAAATCATAGCTGTCACAAAGATTGACTGACTGAAAGAATGCATGAACAAATAAAAAGAAATAAAAGCATTATCACAGGTATAGAGAAGAGAAGTCAGGCTATAGTTTAATCATTAAAGCACTAAATCACATGTACTCCATGTGTTCCCACTCTCACTGAAACTATATTGTTCTCTATGTTCTGAATCCCCTTCAGTCCCCTAACTAGACATTCTTTTTTTTTTTTTAAAGACTATAGATACTAAAATCTGGGACAAGTGGAACAAGATGAACCCACAAATCATAGACCTCTCCAAATTTATTTTGAGTGGGAAAAATGTCTCTCCTTCTCTTTTATTGACTATATCATTCCATAATTCTTTTTGATGAATTGTTTGGAAGTTATTGGGAGGAGAATATTGGACGGGTTATGCTGGGTTGCTACCTCTACTGGTAATTTTTTGCCTTTGTCCTCACCTATTTTTAAATACAGATTTCTCCAAGTTCTGATGCATATTAGAAAGAAATGAGGTGCCATTAGGCAAAAATATCTATCATCTATCTATCTATCTATCTATCTATCTATCTATCTATCTATCTATTTATCTGTCTGTCTGTCTGTCTGTCTATCTATCTATTGATCTATCTAACCATATATGTAAAATCATTGGGGTGAGGAAGAAAAAAAAGGGGGGATTATATGATAATTTCATTGTATATTTGGAGGGAATAGCATGTTATACATGGCAGATTTGAAGTTTTGTTGCAATCATTTCTATCGTACTGTGTTATAGAAATGCTAGTTTTGTTCCATGAATTAAAAAGAAAAAGAATGAAATGGAGTGGGAAGTCACAGGAAAGGGAGATTATTTTTACAATAGCTGTTGCATAAAACAATTTAAAAAATAAACTCCAGTGCTTAAAAAGAAGTAAATAAATCTCACAGATTGAATATTTACTGGTACTGCTAACTCTTAGCAAATGTACCTTCTTGTTTTATCAAGTGTAAAGCCTGAAGAAATTCTCGTGTAGAGATTAATGACTCAGGTTTCATTTGAGTTTGATACTACTGACCTATAGAATCATAGACTTTTATACTTGGAAGGTATGTCAGAGATCATTAATTCCCCCTTGAATTCCTAATATTACATGTTATAGAAATATTTAGGATTTTAAAACACAGCAATGTCAAAGTATGGAAGCCAATATTGAATGGATGCATAGATGGATAAGTTATCATTTTTTAAATGCACTGTGCCAAACATGGGATAACTGGAAAAGGAAATGGCAAATCTCTCCAATATCTCACAGAGGATCATGAGGAGTCAGACAGGACTAACCAACTGAACAACTACAAAACATGGTATACACAGATCTAAGAGTAAAGGCAGACCCTGATCTTAAGGAGCTTGTGTTCATTATTCTAAAGGATTTATGATGAAAAATCCTATCCATATCCAGAAAAGGTCTTGATGGTGTCTGTATACATATTGAAGCATTCTCTGTCTCTGTCTCTCTCTGTGTCTCTCTGCCTCTTTCTCTGTCTCTGTCTCTATGTCTATCTGTTTGTCTGTCTCTCTCTAACTTAATTTTTCTTGAGGATTTTTATTCTCATTAGTGTGGGAAAACTATGTTTTCTTTCACAACTTGACTTTTATGGAAATGTTTTTCATAACTTCCTATGTAGTTTCTTAATTGTGGATGAGGGAGAAAATTTAGAACTCAAAAATCTTAAAAACAATTACAAAAAAAATTGTACTGAATATAACTGGGTAAAAATATTAAACAAATAAATAAATTGAAATTAAAATAAAGGAACTTGTGTTCAAATATTATACAGATATAGAAATAGTAGTTAGGAAGGAATGTTATTGTTTGAAAAGTTACAGGCATGCTGAGAATATCTGAGGCAACTGTTGCAATGCTAGGAAGATAGTAAAATGGAGTCCTGGCTTAGATATAGACAAGATGAACTTAGCTGATTTTTAAAATTCAATTAAATACTCAAGCAATAAGCATATATCAAACACTTACTATGAATTCTAATGATTCAAAGAAAAAGAAAAATAGTTTTCTATTAAAGGATTTATATTTTAATGGAGGAGAAAACAAGTACATAAATATTACATACAAAAATGCATATAGAATACAAGGAAAGCAGTTTTAAAGGTGAAAGCATGATTGATTTGGGGAAAGGATCAGAGCAGGTATCCTGACTACATGGAATTTGAACTGACTTTGAAGAAAGCATGGTATGGTGGAGAGGAGGGAGAGCTTTCCAGGAATTGGGGGATTGTGAGAAAGAATAAGCTATTTTAGAGTGTGTTGAGGGGAGTAATGCATAAGATGATTGAAAAGTTAGAAAGGGAGCAGGTTGTAAAGAGCTCTTAATGCCAAACAGAAAAGTTATGGCTGATCTTATAAGTTACAGGGAATTTCTGGAGTTTATAGGATAGTAAGTGGGGAGACATGGTCAGTTCCATGCTTTAAGAAGCTCCTTTGGGGCAACCTTGTGAAGGGTGGTTTAGAGTAAAGAATGAGGATAGGGAGGGAAATTAATTAGAAATATATTATAGTCCCCATGAGAGGTGGTACAGGTATCAATTATGATGATATGATAATATGATATGTTGATATGATGGAGAAAACACATATAGGAAACACTGGTGAGATAGAAACAAGATTTGACAATTGGTTGGATATTATGGATTTAATGCAAATGAGGAACTGAGAATGACATCAAAGTTATAAACCTAGGTAACTGAAAGGATAAAGGCAATGGTATACGTAATAGCAAAATCTAAATTTAGTCTATCAATACTTAAAAATTGCATACTTCTATGTGTAAAGAGTGTCAGAGGTGCCACAAAGAAATAGCATAGTAATAGAAACCTCTGATATTGGCTTTTGAGGATGACTGCTCTTTTCCAGTTATATCTGAGATCTGGTGTTCATGACATACTTTAGTTTGGAAATAGTCTCTTCTTATTGTTGCAACATGCTAAAGGATGACCTATCCATATTCCCATGAAGAGAATGCCTCCATATTCTTGGAGTAAGAGTTGCAATGTGACTTCATGAAATTCTCCAGGTTTTCCACTTGAGTGAGGTGGTAAGGTGTCATTCATTCATCCATGTATTCATTTAATGAGAGTTTGCTAAAAAAGAATCTTAACTTCTATATTGCAAGTGCAATCTGGCTTCCAGGAGGTTAATGTTTTATAAATATTATCCCAAACTATGTACACAAATGTTTAATTCAAGCTGAAAAATACAGAGTGGTAAGTGATGGAATTCTAAGAATTTGAAAAAGGATTTCTTATTTGTCAGAAGCAATTTGATCTGGCAAGTTCCTAGAAGATGAGAATTTGATTCAAGGTCTAATTTTCATGCCTGAAACTTCTTTAGAGTGCCCCATTCTAGGAAGCATATTGACAAACTAGAGTATGTCAAAAGAGGGGGTAACTAGTATGGGGGGAGTTTGAAAACAAAAGAGGAAATGTTGAAGGACAAAGAAGAAAAAAAAAGAAGAAAGGAGAGGACTCAGGTTATCAAAAGAGCTGAGAGTTGTGATCCTTCCTTCCTTCTTTCCTTCCTTCCTTCCTTCCTTTTTTTTTTTTTTTTTTTTTTTTTGGCAGAGCAATTGGAGTTAAGTAACTTACCTAGAGTCACACAGCTAGTAAGTACTGAATGTCTGAGGCTACATTTGAACTCAGGTCCTCTTGACTACAGGGCCAGTGCTCTATCTAGAACATTACCTAGTCACCTCATGCAATTTACATGTGAACAAGGATTTATACTTTACTATGGTGACTGTATTAGGAATGTGATAAGTATTTCACACATATCATCTCATTTGATCTTCACAAGAATCCTGGCAATTTCAGCCAACCAACGATCATCCAATCTCTGCTTGAGACCACTAAAAATGGGGACTTCATAAACTCTTGAGGTAATATTTTCAACTTTTGGATCATTCTAATTATTATGATTTCCTCTATGTTGAAATAAACTTCTGCCCATTGTTCTACCCAATAAGACCAAGTCTAAGAATAAACCTTCTTCCTGTTGCAACACTTTGCTTATTTGAAGACATCTATTTATGAGTTGCCCGTGTCTCTGGGCATTATTTGGTGAATCATAGATCTATTAATTGAAAGGGATTTAAAAGAATATTTAGTTCAACCCTCTGTTTTTATAGACAAGATAATTAAAGTCCTGAGAAGATAAATGAATTCTCAAAGGACAAATAATTACCAAGCAGCAAAGCAAGTATTTGGATCAGGTCATTTGACCAACACAGCACATTGGAAATGCTTAATAAATATTTGTTTACTGACTCTAGAGTCAATGTTCTTTTTTCCAATGTTGCCTCTTTTTTATGGTCCCAATATATTTAGAAGGTATTTGACAAACAAGGTAGTGAAATAGAAAGAGTACTAGGCATGGAAACAGAAGGTATGAGTTTTAGCTCTGGTACTTAGTACTTCTATGACCTTGCTAAAGTCACTAAAGTTTGTTGAGCTTTGATTTTCTCATAAATAATAAGGTTAATATAATATTTGTATTATATATAATAGTACATTAATAAAAATGTTAAAATAATCTTTAAATTTTGTATCAGCTTAAAATCTATAATTTTGTACTCACTTTCTTGTGAATGATGATTAGACTTGAAAAAGAAAAAGAAAAATGTTGCCCAACCTCACTTTTATTTATTTATTAATTTTTTTTGCTGAGACAATTGGGTTTAAGTGGCTTGCCAGGATCACACAGCTAAGAAGTGTTAAGTATCTGAGATCAGATTTTGAACTCAGGTCCTCCTGACTTCAGAGCTGGTGCTCTATCCACTGTATCATCTAACTACCCTGAACTTCACTTTTAAAGACCCAATTGTGTGTATGTAATAATGGCATTCATTTTTAGTATTTTTCTACCAGGTGGCTGCTGAGGTCACATTCTGAGAACCTATGACTATCAACATTAACCAAATAAATGGTTGCCCAACTGATAGATTTAGTTATCTATAGTGAATGGCCAATAAATTTGATGAGTGTTTAATAAGATTTGGATTCTTTGTTTCTATTGGGCTTATATCCCAGGGAGAGCTTAAAGGAGGGAAAGGGACCCACATGTGCAAAAATGTTTGTGGTAGTCCTTTTTGTAGTGGGTAGAAACTGAAAACTGAGTGGATGTCCATCAGTTGGGGAATAAGTTATGGTACATGAATGTTATAGAATATTATTATTCTATAAGAAATGATCAGCAGGATGATTTTACAGAAAATTCTTATTGTTTGTGAATTCTTTCACGTTGGACCTGCATCAACCAGAGAGGATTCCCACAACTCTCCGCACTGCCACTAACTGCATTAATACCGTCTGCAAAGAGTGATAATTTGGTTTCCTCATTACTATTCTAATTCCTTTAATCTCTTTTTCTTCTCTTATTGCCAAACCTAGTATTTCTAATACAAGTTAGAATAGTAATGGCAATAGTGGGCAACCTTTTTTCTTCCCTGATCTTATTGTGAATGGTTCCAGTTTAGCTCTGGTATTTTCTTCAGAAATAAATGGAATTCACCTGTTTCACTGAATATCCATCAGTTTAGCAGGGTAATTTATTCTTGGCTGCATTCCAAATTCCTTTACCTTTCAGAGTATTTCAGGCCCTTTCAATCCTTTAAGGTGGAAGCTACTGGGTCCTGGGTAATCCTTATTATGGGTCTTCAGTATTTGAATTTTTTTTCTGGCTGCTTGCAATATTTTTATATTGGTTAGATAGTTCTGAAATTTAGCCACAATATTCCTTGGAGTTTTAATTTTGGGGTCTCTTTCAGGAGGTGTCCAGTGAATTCTTTCAATGGCTATTTTACCTTTTGATTCTACAACATCAGGGCAGTTCTCTTTGATGATTTTCTGAAAAATAATGTCTAGGCTTTTTTATTTTATCATAGTTTTCAGGAAGTCCAATAACCCCTAGATTGTCTCCTGGATCTATTTTCCAGGTCAGTTGTTTTCCCAATTAGGTATTTTACATTTTCTTCTATTTTCTTTCTTTCTTTCTTTTTCTTTTTCTTTCTTTCTTTCTTTCTTTTTTTTTTGTTTTGTTTTGCTTGACTGATTCTTGATGTTTTATTGAGTCATTCATTTCCATTTGTTCAATTCTGATTTTTAGTGAATTATTTTCTTCATTTACTTTTTAAAGTTCTTTTTTGTATTTGTCCAATTGAATTTTTAAGTAAGTTGTTTTATTATATGGATTTTTTCCCATTTCACAAATTCTGTTTTTTAAGGAGTTATTTTTTTTTTCCATTTCACAAATTCTGTCTTTTTTTTTTTTAACTTTTTATTGACAGAACCCAGGATAATTTTGTTTACAGCATTTTCCCTTGCACTCACTTCTGTTCTGATTTTTCCCCTCCCTCCATCTACCCCCTTCCCCAGATGGCAAGCAGTCCTTTATATGTTAAATAGGTTACAGTATATCCTAGATACAATATATGTGTACAGAACTGAACAGTTCTATTGTTGCACAGGGAGAATTGGATTCAGAAGGTATAAATAACCCAAGAAGAAAAACAGAAATGCAAGCAGTTTATATTCATTTCCCAGTGTTCTTTCTTTGAGTGTAGCTGCTTCTGTCCATCCTTGATCAATTGAAACTAAATTAGCTCTCTTTATCGAAGAGATCCACTTCCATCAGAATACATCCTCAAACAGTATCATTGTTGAGGTATATAATGATCTCCTGGTTCTGCTCATTTCACTTAGCATCAGTTCATGTAAGTCTTGCCAGTCCTCTCTATATTCATCCTGCTGGTCATTTCTTAAAGAACAATAATATTCCATAACATTCATATACTACAATTTATTCAACCATTCTCCAATTGATGGGCATCCATTCATTTTCCAGCTTCTAGCCACTACAAACAGTGCTGCCACAAACATTTTGGCATATACAGGTCCCTTTCCCTTCTTTAGTATCTCTTTGGGGTATAAGCCCAGTAGAAACACTGCTGGATCAAAGGGTATGCACAGTTTGATAACTTTTTGAGCATAGTTCCAAATTGCTCTCCAGAATGGCTGCATGTGTTCACAATTCCACCAACAATGTATCAGTGTCCCTGTTTTCCCGCATCCCCTCCAACATTCCGCATTGACTTTCCCTGTCATTCCAGCCAATCTGACAGGTATGTAGTGGTATCTCAGAGTTGTCTTAATTTGCATTTCTCTGATTAATAATGATTTGGAGCATATTTTCATATGACTATAAATAGTTTTAATTTCTTCATCTGAGAATTGTCTGTTCATATCCTTTGACCATTTATCAATTGGAGAATGGCTTGATTTCTTATAAAATAGAGTCAGTTCTCTATATATTTTGGAAATGAGGCCTTTATCAGAACCTTTGACTGTAAAAATGTTTTCCCAGTTTATTGGTTCTCTTTTAATCTTGTCTGCATTTGTTTTGTTTGTACAAAAACTTTTCAATTTGATATAATCAAAATTTTCTATTTTGTGGTCAATAGTGATCTCTAGTTCTTCTTTGGTCATAAATTCCTCCCTCTTCCACAGATCTGAGAGGTAAACTATCCTATCCTCTTCCAATTTATTTACAATCTCATTCTTTATGCCTAGGTCATGAACCCATTTTGACCTTATCTTGGTGTACGGTGTTAAGTGTAGGTCAATGCCTAGTTTCTGCCATACTAATTTCCAATTTTCCCAGCAATTTTTGTCAAATACTATGTTCTTATCCCCAAAACTGGGGTCTTTTGGTTTGTCAAACACTAGATTATTAAAGTTATTGGCTGTTTTGTCTTTTGAACCTAACCTATTCCATTGATCAACTAGTCTATTTCTTAGCCAATACCAGATGGTTTTAGTAACTGCTGCTTTATAATATAATTTTATATCTGGTACAGCTAGGCCACCTTCATTTGATTTTTTTTTTCATTAATACCCTTGAAATACTTGACCTTTTGTTTTTCCATATGAACTTTGTTGTTATTTTTTCTAAGTCATCAAAATAGTTTTTTGGGAGTCTGATTGGTATAGCACTAAATAAATAGATTAGTTTAGGTAGTATGGTCATCTTTATTATATTTGCTCGCCCAATCCAAGAGAATTTAATATTTTTCCACTTGTTCAAAGGATATGAACAGACAATTTTCAGAGGATGAAATTGAAACTATTACCACTCATATGAAAGAGTGTTCCAAATCATTATTGATCAGAGAAATGCAAATTAAGACAACTCTGAGATACCACTACACACCTGTCAGATTGGCTAAGATGACAGGAAAAAATAATGATGAATGTTGGAGGGGATGCGGGAAAACTGGGACACTAATGCATTGTTAGTGGAGTTGTGAATGAATCCAACCATTCTGGAGAGCAATCTGGAATTATGCCCAAAAAGTTATCAAATTGTGCATACCCTTTGATCCAGCAGTGTTTCTATTGGGCTTATATCCCAAAGAAATACTAAGGAAGGGAAAGGGACCTGTATGTGCCAAAATGTTTGTAGCAGCCCTGTTTGTAGTGGCTAGAAACTGGAAAATGAATGGATGCCCATCAATTGGAGAATGGCTGGGTAAATTGTGGTATATGAATGTTATGGAATATTATTGTTCTGTAAGAAATGACCAGCAGGATGAATACAGAGAGGACTTGCGAGACTTACATGAACTGATGCTAAGTGAAATGAGCAGAACCAGGAGATCATTATACACTTCGACAATGATATTGTATGAGGACATATTTTGATGGAAGTGGATTTCTTTGACAAAGAGACCTAACTGAGTTTCAATTGATAAATGATGGAAGAAGCAGCTACACCCAAAGAAAGAACACTGGGAAACGAATATGAACTATCTGCATTTTTGTTTTTCTTCCCGGGTTATTTATACCTTCTGAATCCAATTCTCTCTGTGCAACAAGAGAACTGTTCAGTTCTGCAAACATATATTGTATCTTGGATATACTTCAACATATCCAACATATATAGGACTGCTTGTCATCTAGGAGAGGGGATGGAGGGAGGGAGGGGAAAAATTGGAACAGAAACGAGTGCAAGGGATAATGTTGTAAAAAAATTACCCTGGCATGGATTCTGTCAATATAATTATTATTATTATTATATATATATATATATTTCCAGTTAGTTAGATCGGACTTAAATTCTGTTTTTGAGGGAGTTGTTTTCTTTTTCCATTTTGTCAAATCCATTTTTAAGGAGTAATATGCTTTTTCCATTTCACTGTCTATTTTGTAATGAACTTTCTTCAGATTTTGTTTCTTTTTCCAGACCCTACTGAAATTTTTTCATTTCCTTTCCTTGTTTTAATTCTAGCTTTCTTTAAGATCCTTTTTAATTTTTTCTAGGAGAGCCTTGTATGATGGGGACCAATTTATATCATCCTTTGAGACTTCATCTGGAGATGACCTGCTTTTAGTCTCCTCAGGGTTTGAAATCTGTCCTTCTCTTTCACTGTAAAAATGATCTGTGGTCAGAGTTCTTTTTGCTTTTTTATTCATTTTTTTAAAAGTTGGAATCTGCTTTTAGGGCAAGGGAGATCATCCAAAGTTCCTGTACAAGTTGAATTAGCGCTGTGGCAGCAGCTGAGCTGGGTCAGTACTGACTTCCAGTGCTAGGTGGGTATGGCCAGGTCCTGTAAAATTCTGGCATTTCAAGTTCACTATTTACCTTTTGTGTTTGTGTTGGATGTTTTATAACTTCTCTGCTTTTATACTGGGTTGCATCCAGGGCAGAATAGCCAACACTGCTGTTAATTCCTCTCGGTAGATTCTCCTGTGTGTAGAGCCCACACTACCGTGGGTCTGTGCACTGCCTACACTGGCATCTGTGCTCAGCTTGCTTGCGCTTGGCCCACCTCCCTTTGTACCTGATTGAAGCTGACCTTTTCTGGAGAAATTTTGAAATTATCTTCTGTTAGTGATTTGTTGCACTCCCAACATTTGTGGGTTCTTCCAGTCCAGAATTAATTAAGAGGCTGAATTTGCTAATTAGTCTGAGGGTTGTGGGAAAAGGTGAAAAGGAAATGTGTGTCTTCTCTGCCATCTGCCCTTCCAATAATCTTGTGATGAAAGGTGCCATCTACACCCAGAGAGAGGACTGTTGGGAACTGAGTGTGGATTACAACATAACATTTTTACTCTTTCTGTTGTTTTTTGTTTGTTTGTTTGTTTTCTTTCTCAGTTTTTTTTTTCCTTTTTGATCTGATTTTTCTTTTGCAGCAAGATAACTATATAAATGTGTATACATATATTGGATTTAATATGTATTTTAACATATTTAACAAGGATTTGGATTACTTGACATCTAGGGGAGGGGGTGGCAGGAAGGAGGGGGAAATTTGGAATGCAAGGTTTTGCAAGGGTTGAAAATTTACCCATACATGTATTTTGTAAATAAAAAGCTTTAATTAAAAAATGATTTTTGACTTTTAAGAAAAGGATTCTCCTTTTGCATTATCTTTCACTAAAGTCTAATTCTGTTGAATCATTTTGATCTAACAAGGTAAAAAATGTTATTACAGTGACATGTTTGTCATCTAAAGCAATGTTTTCAAGATCAATTAGAAACAGGGCCCCCATATTTGGCACTTTGGATTCTATAGCACAAAAAAGTCTACACAGGAAACCAATTATATTAATAAAATGATAGGTTTAGTTAAAAATGAATAGTCAATAGTAAATTTAATATAGATGTAAATAAAGTATAAATAGATACAGAAAAATTGCAAAAAATTAACTCATCTGACTAGAAAACAAAACAATGGAGCTTCAAATTTAGAAGTTCCTTAGAAATCATTTAGCTGGACCCCTTCCTAGCTTATGCCTTGTGGTGTTCTTTTTCTTCTTTAAAATATATAATATGATGATTCTCTCTGGAAGAAAGCAGGTTTCTCAGGGAGGTTTTCTGGAGGCAGCCTTAGTATCAGTTCAGATCAATAATTACCCCAAATGCAGCCAGGTGATAAAAGTTCAGATCTTTTATTGTCTCCAATATAGCCCAGTTAGCTTAGAGGCCTATTTCTCTACTTGGTTCCAAGAGCTCTTGCAGCTTTGTCCTTTGCTTCTGCTTTCTTCAGGCTCCAATTCAGCTCCATTCTCCATGTAATTCAGTTGAATTCTCTCAACTGGGCTTATATATGATTCTTCTGAGAGAACGGGATTATGGGTTTTCCCCCAGAGTGCTCTCTGGCCCTAAGAGCTTCAAGGGAGATGTGAATTTGGGTATCTCAAACTAAACCCTGAAATCTCCCAAATGTGTGAACTACAATGAGTAAAGGTGTGAACACAAGAATTGTATCAATTACATTGAGTTAACACTAGGATTCTAACATCTCCCTTGAGTTATCACCTTGTTTCAAGTTGAGTTAACACTAGGATTCCAACAATGCCTGAAGACTTAAAGGAGTTAACTTACTAACACATGGTACAATTTGGCAATTCAAATTGTAATGTTTACCTATTAATATAATTTCTCTTCCCTGAGCCCAAGTAGAACTAGTTTAATCTTTCTTTTATGTGATAGCACTTAATAATGGAGAAACCATTGTATCAGGAAACAAATTGGCCTTAAATCCTGACTTTACTACCTTAAAGTGACAATTTACTATTTGTAAGTGACTTTAAGATAGCCACTTCTTTCTGATTTTTGGCTTCCTTATCTTAAAAATGATGGAGTTAGACTTGAAGAACTCTAAGGTTCTTTGCAACTCTGAGAGTGAAATTTGTTTTACTTTAAAAGTATTTCAATGATATCAGTAGTTTTAGGGTTTTCTAATAGTCCTTTAAGAGAAAATTAGTATTGCCTTATTAGATAGTGAGCTCCTTGAGAGTCAAGATTATCTCTTTTTTTCTTTATATTTCCACTTATCACAGTGTTTGGAACATAGTAGGTACCTAAAAAATGTTTTATTGACTGCTTGGCTGACCAGAACATGGCAGCAATGCCACAGAAGGACAAATCAAACTGAACTTCAAGTCTTTCTGCCATAGGAACATAGAATTTTCAGAGCAAAGATGAAATCTAATTCTGAATAATAAGAAAGAAAGTTGGATTATGATAATTAGGTGGCATAGTGGCTAGAATGCCAGACTTGGAGTCAAGAATATCTGAATTCAAATTCTTCCTCAAACTTTTACTAGTAGTGTGATCCTAGGCAAGTTATTTAACCCTATTTACCTCATTTTCCTCATCTGTAAAATGAACTGGAGGAGAAAAATGACAAACCATTTTGGTATCTTTGCCAAAAAAACTCCAAATGGGTTCATGAAGCATCTGACATGATTGAAAGAACTGAATAACCATAAAATTATACCAAAGCTGGAAAAGCAAGCAACATTACAATGTTGATTTTATATAGAGATTCATCCAACTTATCCCTCGAGCTATTATATAGTTGGTGCACATACTTGATTTTGATGCCATGAAGCCTGACCAGTAGTTCCAGTACCTTTGCAGAAAGGAATTTGCCCAATGAGGCTATAACTTAGAAACTCCAAAATGACTTCCTCCCAACAAGAGGAAAAGGGTAGGTTAGTGAGTCATGGTGTGGAGGTTTGGCCCAAGGCTATTTCCTTCTCTGGCCAGCAACCAGAATAAAAAAAAATAAATTTTATATTTTTATAATTCCATGTTTTTGATGCAAAAGCTTTATCCGCACACGCCTCTCACACTACCAAAAGAAATGGCCTCTGAGGGGAATCTCTGGTCAATAGACATTTGAATCACTATATTTACATAATTTTTAATTGCTTTCCAAAATGTTTAGATTAATTCACAACTCCATCAACAATGTGTTAGTATCTTTCCACAGTCTTTCCAACATTGACCATTCTCCTCTTTTGTCATCTTGTCCAATTTGTTGGATATGAAATGAAACCTTAGGGTTACTTTGAGTTGCATTTTTAAAATACTTATGTATTTGGAGTAAGTTATCTCAGAATTACTAAGAGTTTGTAATTCTGAGAACTATTTGTTCATGTCCTTTGTCTAAGACAATAGAATTTGAGATGATCTGATAAAGAAGAAAGGGTGGAAACATTTAAATGAATGTACTCAGAACACTCTGGCTGTGCCTCAAAATTTGAAAGGATATAATAACAATTCTTTAAAGAACTGTAATTTTGAATGCATGAATATTCCTTCCACAAATATACTAAGATTTTTTTTCAAAATTCCACAAAAATCACATCTCAGAGTGAGACTGGACCTTAGAGCCATTTAATCTAATATGTCTCTGAATAAGACTTCCTCTGCAGCATAACCAAATTGTGGACCACTTTGTGGCCATTCTTATTATGAACCTCTTTCAGCTAAATGAGGGTGAACTTTCTTTTTTTTTTTTTTTCAAGTAAGGATATGCAATTTTTATTTTATTATTTTAACATGGTATAAATATATACAAATTGAATATAGGCATATATATTTATACAATTACCTTGTATGAGAAAAATCTGATCAAAAAGAAAGAAAAACGAGAAAGTAAAATTCAAGCAAACAACAACAAAAAAAGTGAAAATGCTATATTGTGATCCAATTCAGTTCCCACAGTCTGGGTGTAGATGGTTCTCTTCATCACAAAATCATTAGAATTGGCCTGAATCATCTCATTGGTGAGAAGAGCCACATCTACCAGAACTGATCATCATATAATATTGCTGTTGCCATGTATCATGATCTCCTGGTTCTGCTCATTTCACTTAGTAGCAGTTCCTGTAAATCTCTCCAGCCTTTTCTGAAATCATCCTGCTAATCGTTTCTTATAGAACAATAATATTCCATAATATTCATATACCAGTCATTCATTTCAATCATTCTCCAGTTTATGGGCATCTACTCAGTTTCCAGTTTCTTGCCATCATAAAAAGGGCTGCCACAAACATTTTTGAATGTTTCCCTCTTTTAAGATTTCTTTGGGATATAAGCTTAATAGAAACACTACTGGATCAAAAGGTATGCACAGTTTGATAGCCCTTTCAGCATAGTTCCAAATTGCTCTCCAGAATGGTTAGATCAATTCACAATTCCACCAACAGTGTATCAGTGTCTCAGTTTTCCCAATCTCCTTCAATGTTAGTCATTATCTTTTCCTCTCATCTTAGCCAATCTGAAATGTGTGTAGTGGTATCTCAGAGTTGTCTTAATATGCATTTCTCTGATCAATTGTGTCCCTTTTCATATGACTAGAGATAGTTTCAGTTTGTTCATCTAAAAATTATCTGTTCATATTCTTTGACCATTTTTCAATTGGAAAATGGATTGAATTCTTATAAATTTTGTTATATATATATATATTGATTACATCTGACTTTATTTGTGTGGAAAGAGTTTTGTAGTTGTGTTCATATAGTCCCTCACTTTTCCTTGGCAGATAGAATCCCAAATATTTTATACTATCAACAGTTATTTTAAGTGGAATTTATCTTTGTATCTCTTGCTTCTGGACTTTGTTGGTAATATTAAAAAATGCTGATGATTTATGTAGATTTATTTTGTATCCTGCAACTTTGCTAAAGTTTTGAATTGTTTCTAGTAGTTTTTTTTTTAATTGATTTTTTAGGGTTCTCTAAGTATATCTTCATATCATCTGCAAAGGGTAATAATTTAGTTTCCTCATTATCTATTAATTGCTTTAATGTCTTTTCCTTCTCTTATTGCCAAAGCTAACATTTTTAATACAATATTGAATAGTAATGGTATAGTGGGTTGTGATATTCTCTAGTTTGGTTTTCTTGGGGTCTCTGGGAGCAGCCTTTGTTTCAGTTCAGTAATCACCACAAGTACAGCCAGGGGTTAAAGTCTAAATCCTTTATTATCTCTTTCAAAGTCTTGTCTCCTTTCCTGGGGCCCAGTTAGCTTTCTTATAGTCCAGATTCTTTATTATCTCCTTCCTGAGTCTGGGCAGCTTTCAGGAGAGCCTTTCAGACAGACCTTGGTCTCAGTGGAGAAATGCAGGAGGAGAACCTGCCACCAGTGGACTGACTGAAGATTGAATGAATATCTGTTCTTGGTTCTGAGAGCTTGAGCTCCCGCCTGTCTTCTCTGCCCTCTGAAAGCTTCTCTGAATCAACCTAGCTGAGGCTCCTAGCTTATATGCTCTACACTGAGTATAAACCAATCATTATGTCACTAGGAAATATTTGTTGTAGGATTAAATCAATTATACTGAACCATGCTTAACAAGATAACCATTGTCTCCTCAATTCTACTTAGTACCTTGTAAGCGTCCTTGTTTCAAGTTCAGAGTTCTGGCCCATAACAGTGGGCAACCTTGTTTCATCCCTGATCTTATTGAGAATGGTTCCAATTTATACTTATTACATATGATGCTTGCTGATGGTTTTAGATAAATGCTACTGATCATTTTAAGGAAAACTCCTTTATTACTATACTCGCATGTTTTTAATAGGAATGGGTTTAGGATTTTATCAAATACTTTCTCTGCATTTTTGAGATAATCATTTTTTTTTAGTTTGGCTCTTGATATAATCAATTATGCTAATAGTTTTCCTAATATTCAACCCGCCCCACATCCCTGACATAAAATCATATTATGATAGTATATTATCCATAATATATTATCCTGGGGATGACTTTCTGTAAGCTCTGCTAATATTTTATTTAAGATTTTTGCATCTATATTCTTTAGAGAAATGATCTCTAATTTTCTTTTTCTGTTTTCATTGTGTCATAAAAAGAATTTGGTAAGATTATTTCCTTTTTTTTTCAAATAGTTTATATGGTATTGGAATTAATTGTTCTTTAAATGTTTGGTAGAATTCACATGTAAATCCATCTGGCCCTGGAGATTTTTTCTTAAGGAGATGATTACTAGCTTGTTCAACTTCTTTTTCTAAAATGGGACTATTTAAATAATTTATTTTCTCTTCTGTTAATCTGGGCAATTTAGATTTTTCACTTAGATTATCAAATTTATTGACATATAGTTTGGCAAAGTAAATCCTAATTATTGCTCTAATTTTCTCTTCAGTAGTGGAAATTTCTTCCTTTTCGTTTTTGAGACTAACAGTTTGATTTTCTTCTTTCCTTTTTCTAATCAGATTAATGAATCATTTATCTATTTTATTGTTTTTTTTCATAAATTCAGCTCTTAGTTTTATTCATTAATTCAATAATTTTCTTATGTTCAATTTTTAGGGTGTACTTTCAATGCCTTCCATAATATAGTCCTACAATTTCATACCCTACTCCCCTCTTCCCCCACATCTTTCTAGTCTTTTTACACCTTATTCCCCAATATTTACTCTTTGATTGGCCTTCTGGATGATCCACAAACAAAACATTCCTTATTTTGGCATTGGCATTTTCTCTGGCTATTCCTCATACCTGGAACATTTTCCCTTCTCTGCTCTGATTACTGATTTTCTGACTTTCTTCAAGACCCAACTAAAATCCCATTTTCTATAGGAAGCTTTTTCCAACCCCTCTTCATTCCAGGGCCTTCCCTCTATTAATTATTTCCTATTTATCCTGTATATACCTTATTTTGTTCCTTTGTTTATTGTCACTCTCATTAACTGTGAATCCCTTGAGAAACTTCTTTTGCCTTTTTCTGTATGCCCAGTGCTTAGCACAATGTCTAGTATACCCTTAGGTAATTACTGGTTGATTGGCAACAGTACATTATTTATTGCTAGACCTGGAGATATTTGGACCTGCAAAACTTGGATTCTGTTGAAAATAAGTTTCAAGAACATCCATGCACAACCAAACATTAGAATAGGATTTTAGTTCATGTTAAATCATGCTCTAAGATTTCCTTTCTTGTGTTCCATTAGGATATAAGTCCTATAAGTAATATTATTCTCCTTTTGTATCAGGAAAGGTTTGAATAATTTGCAGAACTTGACCAGAGACACAGAACTAGCAAATGCCAGAGCCAGAATTTGAACCCATGTCTCCCTGGGGTACAATCAAGGATGAAGGCAAAACAGATATCCAGACCTATAAAAATAACATCAGAGAAGTTAAAACCCAGAATGAACTGAGACTTAAAAGCATGCCAAGGACGACAAAAAAATCTTTTTGAGCTATATTTAGAGCACAAAGAACAAGGATGGGTTGGCTAAATGTTTTGGGCAGGTGGAATAATTTTAACAGATGACAGAAGGGAAAAAAAGGGAAATAACTTATTTTGCTTTTGTCTATATTAGGAAAAATTCTATTTAAGAATGGAAAAGGTAGAAGAACATGGTAACTGATGGCCAAGAAAATGAGGTGGTACTAAAGGCATATCTATATACTTGGGATGAATTCAGCTCCCTTAGTTGAGAGAAGCTCAGATATTGAAGCTGGAGATGAGCTGCTGCTGATGACTTTGGAGAAGCTCCAGGGCATGTAAGGGACACTGGTAGCTGAGAAATGGGCAAATGTTCCAAGTTTCAAAAAGGAAGAAAAGAAAATTCTGCAAATACAGATAGATGAGCTTGACTCCTAAAGAAATTCTTGATGATTAAGCATATAATTTACAAGGTCATAGAGACATAATGATCACTAGGAGTCAAATCATGAAAAATTCACTTCAAAATGTTTTCATATGTCTAATAGATTGGTAGATCAGGGAAATTCTATATTACAGCTAGGTTTTTAGAAAGTACCTCATATTATTCTTTAATTTAACACAATTTAGGTTCACTAACATTTAGTAACTGAGGCCTATTGTGTGAAGGGTGCTGCGCTAAATGTTGGATGAGATATGCTATTTAGATAAGACATGGCCCTTCTCTTCATCAATCAATAAACCAATCAGCATTTATTATGAACTTACTATATGCTAGATTTTTTGCTAAATACTGAGGATACAAAAATAAAAAAAGGTATAAGATTGTCCTTGCCTTCAAGGAGCTTATAATTTAATTGGGGAAGGAAGTAATGAGAACATGCAAACAAATACCAAAGCAAGCTGTGTTCTATGAGAAGTCTAATGGAGGATCAGAGAAGGCTTTTTGGAGGAAGTGAGTTTAAGTTAAATAGGTTCCACAAGTACTGTTATTTTCACTTTGTGTGAGGAAACTGGGATTCCAAACAATTTGCCCAAAGACACAGAGTTTCAAGTGCTAGAACCAGAATTTGAACTCATGCCTCCTCAGGGCAGAGGGGGCAATAATAAGATTAAGTGAGCAAAGGAACAGAGGTTGGAAATTGGGGAGGGAGAGTTGAGGGATAGGTAAAAAGTGTAGTTATAATTATTCACTTTTAGCCCCTTCTTATATTTTATATTCCAGTCAAACTCTACTTCTCACCATTATGGCATTCTTAACCTTTCCATTTTCTCACCTTGCTCATGATAGGGATAGTAAAAAGCTATGCATTCTGGTCAGAGTAAGGTGAACTTTTCTTGGTAGGCAATAGAAGATGAAATGTTATTAAGTAGAGGAGTGATGTGAACATATTTATAGAGAAGGTAGTCATAGGAGGGTAACGCAGTACATCTTGCCAGTCTTGGTTGATGCCCTGGTTAGTTTTGCTGAGATATTTTTAAAATTATATTCTTTTTTTAAAAATTATGTTACTTTGGGCACATCACTCAATTTATGAGAGCCTCATCTTAAAAAAATGGAAATAATCAAACTTATAGGATAGTTGTGACACTCCAGTGAAATGTTTTTAGTGAAATGCTTTGCAAACTTTAAAGTGCTATGTAACTGCCAGTTGTTAGTACCCAATTCATTATCTTGAGGGCAAAAATGTCTTGTTTTGTCTTTGTATCTCCGTTGTCTAGTACAGTACCTGGTACATAGGAAGCTCTTAATTGCTATTAATTGCTTGCTTGACTGATAACCTGCCATGACTAGCAGTGGGGTTGGAGAGTCTAGGCAAAGCTGGCTAGAGCCCTTCCCATTAACCCTTTAGTTCACAAATACCAAGAGAGAGATTCAAGGAAGAGAGAAGCTTGGCCAACATGTATTTGAGGAGTGGGTGGATTGGGGGTGTGTGGCTTGTGTCTCAAGTGTGTGGAAGAGATCGGACAAAATTTGGTGTGGGTTGGGAAAATAAAATTGGCCCAGAGTAAGAATTTTAGATGACTAAAGCACTGCGGTAGGCTCTAACTAGTAATTTACACTGTGTGCTACCTTGCTTCTTGTCGATTGAAAAAAAAAAAACACAGTAAAATAAAATAAAAGCTAGAAATACAGGAGTAGGAGGAAGAAAAAGAAGAATGGTGGGAGGTGAAGAAATAGGAATAAGCCAAGGACTGGTCTCCTTCCTGAATCCTTCCCACTTTCTCCCACTCTTCCTGTCTGTGCTCATTTACTGAGGATAGCTAGGTTTGAAAGACTGTGAGAAGTATCAGAGGAACATAGATTTTAGGGCTTCAAAAGACCATGGAGACCATCAAAATGAACTCATTTTGCAGAACAGGAAGCTAGGTTCCCAAGTGGTGAAGTGACTTGCTCAGATTCACATAGGTATTTTTTGAGGCAGAATTTAACTCAGAGCATCCTACTCTAAACCCAGCACTCCAACCATTTTACCATCTATGTTGTGGATTTCTGAATAAGTACTGGAATAAGTCAAGCAAGCAATTAATAGCAATTAAGAGCTTACTATGTACCAGGCACTGTACTAGACAATGGAGATACAAAGACAAAACAGGACATTTTTGCCCTCAAGATAATGAATTGGGTACTAACAACTGGCAGTTACATAGCACTTTAAAGTTTGCAAAGCATTTCACTAAAAACATTTCACTGGAGTGTCACAACTATCCTATAAGTTTGATTATTTCCATTTTTTTAAATTGAGTGATGTGCCCAAAGTAACATAATTTTTAAAAAAAGAATATAATTTTAAAAATATCTCAGCAAAACTAACCAGGGCATCAACCAAGACTGGCAAGATGTACTGCGTTACCCTCCTATGACTACCTTCTCTATAAATATGTTCACATCACTCCTCTACTTATAACATTTCATCTTCTATTGCCTACCAAGAAAAGTTCACCTTACTCTGACCAGAATGCAAAGCTTTTTACTTTTCTTTATATTCCCCTCACTGATTATCTTAGATTTATTTTGTATATAGTTTATAGGTATTCAGGAATATTCTTAGATTCAAATGACATAAGGAATGTAAAATACTTTGCATACCTTAAAACATTATGTAAATATGCTCTTACCATTATTATTAGTCTCCAGTTTGGTGACTTTATTTCTGTAGTCTTTGACTAAATTTCTTCTGAGTTCAAGATGCTTATAAGAACAATAGAGGATATAATGGTAGATAATTTAATAGCCCTCCTGAAAAAAAGTATGCATAAACTTTTAAGTTCAACTAGAATTATTAGCATTATTCAAGTCTAGACTATCAAAAAAAGAATAACTCAAACCCAAATTTGTAGCATTAGTTGATTTCTAGCCTGATTTCCAATAGTTAGTACAGTGAGTGCCTGGTTCATTATAGAATCTTAATAAATGTTAACTGATTGATTATAAATGCTCAAACTAAAAAATTTAAAATCAGCTCTACCAAGTTGATTAGGGCTGGTTCAAGTCACCTTTTCATGTACTTATATAAGACAGGGATTCTAGCTATCAGTTTTTATGGCCTCCAGCTTCAACATAAATCAATATCCTGATAAAGCAATGCAAACAAACCCCCCAAAATGGAAATTTCATTAAAAGAAGCACATTTTGTAAGAGATAGTTAAAGCTCTTCACAACTTGACACCAGCCATCTTTATCACACACCATTTTCAATAAATTCTGATAGCACACACTCTGTTTTCTTTTATATTATTTGTTGCCTATGTCATCCTATCTACTGGAATTCAAGGTCATAGAGACCATGGATTAATTTTGAATTATGTTTGTGTAATCCCTAGGACCCACCATAGTGTGGTATTCATAGTGGGTGATCAAAAAGTATGAAAAAAATTTATAATATAAATGAGTGAATGCATATATATTTATTTTTGTAAAATTTCTTTATAGTGATATCACATATCGAAGTAAAGTAATACAGTGACGTCCAAGTCCTCAGATGATAGAATATGGTATAGATGATTATTAGAGAAGGGCAGGGGTTCTGAGGTTGTCCAAGAACTGTGAAGTTAGATATTGGCTACTTCATATTTGATAAGTTAACTATCTTATTTTGGTTAAAGTATGTTTATTTAACATTCATATATTTAAAATTTTGAGTTCCTTATTCTCTATCTTGAGTCCCTGGCCATTGAAAAAGCAAACAGTATGATATCCATTATACATATGAAGTCACGTACAACATATTCCCTTATTAACTGGATAGCCAAAAAATGCAAGAAAAATAAAGTGGAAAAATGTTCTTCAATTTACACTCAGAATTTGACAGTTCTCTCTCTGTAGGTAGACAGCATTTTTCATTATGAGTTCTGTGAGACTGTCTTGGATCATTGTATCAATTAGAATAGCTAAGTATTTTTATAGTTGATCACTATTACTTTTGCTATCACTGTATTCAATTTTCTCCTGGTTTTGCTCACTTTATTTGAATCAGTTCATATGAGTCTTGGATCAGCTCACAAGTACGTCAACAATGCATTTTTGCGTTGTTGGATATTTTCCCACATCCTTTCTAGTATTTGCCATTTTCCTTTTCTGTCACATGAGTCAATTTGATAGATGTGAAGTGCTACCTCAGAATTGCCTTAATTTGTATTTCTCCATTAATCACTTACAGTATTTTTAAGTGACTATCCATAGTAATAATTTCTTCTTCTGAAAAAACTGTTCATCTCCTTTGATCATTTATCAGTTGAGGAATTTGTTTAGGTTACCAATGTGTTTGAGAAGTTAGATTCTTATTAGAGAAATTAATTATAATTATCTCCCCCTCAATTTCCTGCTTTCAATCTAATTTTGGTTTTATTGTTTTTACTTATGCAAATTCTTTTTAATTTCATGTGATCAAAATTGTTCATTTTACTTCCTAGAATGTTTTCTATCTCTTTCTTGGTCATAAACTTCCCTAATCCATAGATCTGACAAAGATGTTATCATCTTTTATGTCTAAATCATGTCCCTATATTGACCTTATCTTGAAACATGGTGTGAAATACTGATCTACTAGTTTCTGCCAAACTGCTAGTTCCCCCAACAATTTGTTAAATAGTGAGTTTTTGTTACCAAAGCTTGGATCTCTAGGCTTACCAAATACTAGATTACTATGGTCATTTATTTCTGAATTTAATAATTTTTTCTAAGTATGAAATCTAGGTAAATTTTTGCCACCTTTAAAGTGCTTTGTAAACCTAAGGAATTTAATCAAACCAAATCGATCCTATATTCTTTTGCATTAGCTTGATGCCAGTGTGGATGGCTCAGATTCTCTTTGAGGAGAAAATTAATGTTTAACTTGCGTGGTAATGAAAAGTGAGATAGGGACTTTGACACAGTTAAATGTAACCTCAGTTGCTAGAGATTATCTTTGAATAACCCATTGTTAACCTATTTTCAAATAAGCCTTTTGGGGGGCAATCTAGAAAGGAATTTGTTAAAAGCTTGGTGAGCTCTTTAGAAACAATGTGGTAAAAACATAGGAATGTCACTTTTGGAATTAGATCACATTTTGTGATCGTTCTTTCACCAAATTTTAAAATAGGTTATTTTGAAATGAGAATAGGGTTATAATTGGAGGCCACTGTTTTAACACATTGCCATATTGGCTGAAATAAAATAGAAGGAAAGAATCCAAGGAATGACCAAGATGTCACTTTATTTTCTTGAGAACACTCTTCTAATATTAAATTGGAAAAAATTATCATTTAATTCAGAAAATAGTCACTGAGCATTTATGATCAAATCATAGTATTACAATGGATTCTACAGGTCATTTAGTTCTTTTATTTTACAATCGAAAAAAAGAATCTTCTCAAAGTTATGTGGCTAAATGAAGAATAAAACATTTCTGATCTGGGTCCTTCCTCACTTGGAAGCAATTTACTAATAGAGCAAAGGTAAAAGTGAAGGATGGAGATAGGATAGAGGCAGCAAAGTCTGAAGAGTGAAGTATAAGTTGTTTGTATTCTTTAAAATAGTGGCTCTGGAAGGAACTTTTCAAGGGAAAGGGAGGCCAGAAAGGTAGAGGAAGATAAATGAAGCTATCCTATCTTTTTGGAGATCAGATTCCTTGCTATTAACTCAGAATTTAAATTATTTTAGGGGAGATAAGACTTACCCCAAGAAGCAATTGGAAATGAAAGAAAGAACAATACCAGAGACTATAGAGTAGAACATAAAATTAAATGTAATCTGGTTACAGTTTTGCAAATAGCATCTAATCAGTAAATGACTCAAACTGCTGCAGTTGTTGAGGCAGATCAAGGCTACCTGATTTAAGAAGGAAATTCTGAGTTGTTTTTGGTCATCCTCAAAATGAATTAAAAAGGAAGGAAGAGAACATTGTAAGCAAAGAGATCAGCCATGATCCTGTAGGATCCAAGATTTCAGAGAGTTCAAAGGAAAACCAGGAGCAACAAAATTGAAGTCAATGCTTATAAGGGAAGAAAAACAATTAATATTATTTTTTCTTTAACATTTACTTTCTTCATTAGGAAACATGCAGACATCCTCTAAAGTAGTCCTTCCCCAGACTAAGAAAAGGCCCCAATCCAATGTCTAGGCTCACTGATTCTGATAACTAACACTTTTTTTTATGTCTAGTTAGCTTAGTGGCAGAATGAATAGAATTTTGGACTTAAAAGTCAGTTAAGTTCAAATCCTGCCTCAGATATTGTTTAGTAATGCGACACTGGGCAACTCAGCTTCTCAGTCTCAGTTTCCTCGTTTATAAAAGGGGACAGTAATAACACCTACCTTCACAGACAGGTCCCTTTCCTTCTTTACAAACTTCTTATGCTTTTCTTCTCTTCGTGTCCCTAGAATCCAAAGACATTTGCATTCTTGATCCTCAGAACATTCCAATTCCTATTTCCATGATTTTTCCTGGCTGTCCACAATGCCTAAAATCCTATCTCTCCTCAAGTCTGCCTCTTGGTACTCCTGGTTTCCTTCAAATACCAGCTTTTTTACCTTTTGCTAAAGATCTTTCCCAATCCTTTTCATTATGTCTTCCTTCTAAAATTATCTCCAATTTACCTGTTATATATTATGTATTTATGTAGCAATTCATATGTTGTTTCCCCCATTAAAATTTGAACTCCCTGAAGGCAACTATTTTTACGTTGTTTATCTCCCCAGGACTTAGCATAGTACCTGACACATAATAAGTATATAATAAATGCTTATTGACTACCTCATTGGACTATTGAAAAGATCAAATGAAATAACATATGTAAAATACTTTGCAAAATTAGTTACATAAATGTTATCTATTATAACTTTTATGGCTTTTCTTGGGTAGCACATATGCTCTTGCTCAGTCTCTCAGAGAGACCTGAAATATCACCCTCGATATTTTAGAGCACCTTCAGGAGTTTGAGGTTTCTTTTTTAATACTATAATCTTAAACTCGCCCCAGCTATGTTTCCTTCAATGTTAAGGGAAAGTAAATAGAACTTCAGTTCTATTTAACCCCTTAACCTTAATTAGTTTTTATATAGGGCTATTTTTTGTTTATTTAGTGAGGTAATTCTAGGAAGTATTAAGTATCTTAGGGCAGATTTGAACTCAGGTCTTCTTGACTTCAGAGCTGGTGCTCTATCCACTGTGGCACCTAGCTGCCCTGGGGATTATTTACTTTGAAGATACAGCAAGAACAGAAATTTCTTCCTCTACCTTACTCCCTCACACCATGTTGATTTTGGGGGAAAAAAAGCTCACTCTTAGCTTATTTCCTAAATAACACTGGTCCTTTGAAATGTGGCATAACTGCCTGATAAATCCTCATCTCAGCCACCACTGAACTATAACCCTATTGTTATACTCTGCTCCACAGGAAATAGATGATGTTCTGATTGCAAAATCTAGATTCTGGAACACAGAAACAATGAGATGACCCGATCTTTAAAAATTCAAAAGATTGGATGCTTTAATCTCTTCCCCTAGAATAGTAAAAAATAACTACAAAAGTCAAGATTTGTGGGCCTGTTTCATAGAAAGCACATGTTTTGAAATGTGAGAAGGCCCGAAGATCTCTAAGTATTATATATAACAAATCTATCATTGGCTGTTGGGAGTCAAACTTTCATAGGTCAATCAAAAGGTGCTTCCCATTTACCATGTTGTTAGACAACCAAAATCAAACATGAAATCTAGTCTAATGTCTTAGGAAAATATGCTCTACAATCTTTCCAAGGGATTTCTAATGGATAATAACTGTGATCCAGGAAGCAGTCCCTGTTATGTCTCTGTATTAGAAGGTTCTATCAGAACCACTCTGTACTTGGACCAGACCTTTTTACACTAATCAGATACCCTAATTTCATAAAACAATTCCTCCTACAAAGCCAATAGAAAGAAATCAATATTGTTTGGGATTATCAAGGAAGGCTTCTTAGAAGAGGTGAGATAAGTATGAGATAGGAAATCTGTTACATATCAAAAAGGAGAGGAGATAACATTCTAGACAGAGAGAACAGTATAATCAAAACAGGAAGTTGGTGACACACTTATTTCCATCTACCAGCAATGTATAATAGCAAAGAGACAGTGGGGGTGGGAGGGAAGAAAGAAGGGAAGAAGGAAAAGTAGAGAGTGGGAGGGAGAGAAGGAGAAGAAGATAGAGGGGGAGAGAAAGAGAGAGAGGAGAAGACAGGGAGGAAAAGAGGGAGAAGAAGAGAGGGGGAAGGAGGAGAAAGAGAGGGAGTGAGGTAAGGAGAGAGGGAATGGAGAAGAGAGGAGAGAGAGAGAGAGAGAGAGAGAGAGAGAGAGAGAGAGAGAGAGAGAGAGAGAGAGAGAGAAAGAGAGAGAGAGAGAGAGAAGCTCAGTGGTCTGAGTGATAATCCCAGCTCTGACATTAACTGTATGATCTGGTAATGATCTAGATTTACTGGGCCTTGGTTTTCCTGTTTGTAAAATAAGTTCAGACTGGATGATGAATTTATAAATTTCCATCTATCTATTTTCTCTATTATCTATTATTTGTCATCTCTCATCAATTATCTATTTGCTGTCTCTCAATCTGTCACCTCTATCCATCCATTCATCTATCCATTTATCCATCTTTTTATCTATTTTTTTTTTACCTATCCGTCCATTCATCTAACATCTTTTTCTTTCATTCTATAATTTCTATGTGTCTCTGTCTCTGTCTCTGTCTCTATGTTTCTGTCTCTTCCCTCCCCACTCTATCTCTCTTTGTCTATCTGTCTCTGTCTCTGTCTCTGATACATTAAGGCTTTCTTTCAAATAAGCAAGAATGCCCATTCCCTCCTTGGTCTCTTGTTAGCAACTCATCATGGCCTGGATAATGATATGTCTTATTAAAACTTATGGCTTGTCATAGCAGAGCTTTAGCGCCAGAACAGCTCAACAAGTCACTTCTCAGTCATTAGAACCTCTGCTGCCTAAAGGGGATTCACTTCTCTTTTTCTTCTTTCTAACTTTAGATCTAATATATATATATATATATATATATATATATATATATATATAATATATATATATATATATATATATATATATATATATATTTCCCCATTAGAACAAAAATTCCTTGAAAGCAGATATGTTTTATCACTTGTTTTTATTTCTTTGGTGCATAGTAGAGAACTTGGGACATAATCAGTGCTTACTAAATACTTTTTTTTAAATTTTTGATTAATCAAGAAAGTTTTGTGCATGGCTACATTAGGAATTTTACTCACCTTCCAAATATTCCAATGGGAGGATCTTGAATTTTTACAATCAATTATAATATGGAAAGTATTAATCATTAAAATTTTTATCAGACTTTCACTCTCATTATTTGTACTTCTACCAATAGTGTAGCCCCTGACCTATACCTTTTTATCTCATAAATTTTGCAGGGCTGCATGGGAAAGTGGCCTTAAGTCTCCAATGGGGTCCATCCAGTGTACTAAAGGACTTTAGCTTTTCCAATATTTTACTGAATATTAGGGTGGCAGAGAAAGTCAACCTACTATCTTTCTCACTCTTTCCAAAGATGGTTCATATTTTCCATGACTTTTTGCAGATAGCATATTCTTGGCAATAGGTTGTAGTCTATGTATATCTAATTCCATTTCTATTTGGGTGAATCACATTGATGCTTTATGGACTACAGTATTCTGTGTTTCACAGTCATATAAAACTTTGAGGATACTGATGTTAAAAAGTTAGGAAGAAACTAAGGGCTCTGAAAAGTACCATGTAATTTCCCAAAGGCACTCTGGCAAATTCTGCTAGCTGCTAACATTAGCTAAGTGAAGTGCCAATCAATCAATCTATCAATACTCAAACATTTGTAAAGTACCTATTATGTTTCAGGCACTGCAGTGTTTTATATGCATATATCTGTTAAGTGAGATAATAATAACATCCATCTCCCAGGGTTTCTGTGAGAATAAAATATTTGTAAAACACATTATAAACCTTAAAGTTTTATATAAATGGTAACTCTAATTATTACTTTTACATACATACATATATGTATAAGTATATATATATATATATATATATATATATATATACACACACACACACATACATTATATATATATGTAATTATACATGCACACATACCCACATGTGTGTATGTGTGTGTGTGGGTTGTGTATAGCTAGATAGTACAATGAACAAGGGCTGGATCCAGAGTCAGAAAGATTCATATTCATAGGTTCAAATATGCCCTTAGGCACTTTCTAGTTGTGTGACGCTAGAGAAGTCACTTAATCCTGGTTGCCTCAACTTCCTCTTATATAAAATGAGCTGAAGAAGGAAATGAGAAGCCATTCCAGTGTTTTTGCCAAGAAAAATCCAAATGTGAACACAAAGAGACAGACATAAATGAAACATGACTGAACTAAACTGATGTATATGGATACATATTTACCATTATACACATGTAAGATACACATATACGACATATATACATTGCTAGGAGAGATAGAAACAAAAGGTAGCTTAGTGTAATGGGTAGAGAGAGAACTGATTTCTGCATCAGAAAAACTGGTGTTCAACTCCCATCTCTAAGTACATTAGATAACATAGAGGGGCAACTTCCTTAACTTCTTTGTGTCCCAGACCACTCTCTAAGAATAGAAGCTGAAATTGAAGGCTAGGTGCTAATTTATATTAGAGGGGAATTCTTCACTAGAACTTCACTTTTCTATGACAGTTAAATCAAAGACCCAGTTAATTTCTTCATCATATGTTTTTAATAGGAGATGGGGCTAGATCTTTGATTTCAATATCCTGGACAATTCTCAGATGAGGAACTTAGCTGTATTAATGTAGATTGACCTGTCTTTTCTGAAACTTATAGTCACAGAAAGTTTGCCAGGACCCTTGATTTCCATCTTCTCCACTTGAATGTTTTAATTGCCTGTTTATATAAATGTTATATCTGCAAATGGAATGCACGATCCTTGAACAAAGGGACCATTTTTAACCTTTCTTTGTACCTGTGCTTTGCATAGCATGTGGCACATATTAAGAGTTTAATAAATGTTTGTTGGGGGGCATTTAAAGCAATGCAGTAGCCCTGCACTAGCCCTTAGAAGAATGTGAATTTAAATCCAGCCTCAGATACTCACCAGCTGTATGAACCTGGGCAAGTCATTTGTTTTTTGGGGGGTAGATATTACAAAATGTGTGTTGAGTAAATGCTTGATAACTGTGATGTTTATTGATTGAAATTCTCATTTCTTTTACTTGCTTTCATAATTGGTTCACAGATAAGTCACTGATGGCAAGTACTCAATGACCCTTCATGCAAAATTAATTACATTAAAAAAATAATGCAGGAGAAAGAACTCTGGATTTGGAGTCAGAAGACTATAATTCCCCTCCCCCCCATATGACCTTGGAAATGTCACTTTCTTCCTAATTCTCAATTTTTAACCTGTTAAAAGAAAAATGAAGGATTTAGCTATGATGATCTCCAAGGTCCCTTCTGTGATAAATTAAACAATCATTTCAACCAAAGCTAAGAAAGGACCACATCTCATTTTATGGCTTGTCATCCTTTAGGCTGAAAGCTTTTTGCTAAGAAGGGGGAAGTAAGTCACTTATAGATTACATTCTTTGAAGGCTCAGAACACTGGGGATATTTCTTCACTGTTTATTTTTTTTTAATATTGTGAATACACGGAAACAAGTCTGTAAGAAATCTGACATTCTTACCATGCTTTTCTTTACAAAAAAAATGCTCTTCAGGTCTCTGGGCAAGTTTAGTAAATTCTTTTCAGAGGAAATATTATCCTAGCTAGAGCTACTGATTTCTGTTTGCATGGCAAGATCCCAGTTCCCTTCTCTTTATTTTTCTTTTGCTTCTTACCTGGGCTAGCCTTATTTCTTTGTGTTTGACTAAAGATATTTCAATGCATTTCTCTCCTTCCTTCTCTCCCAAAAAACCCTCATTACCTTTCAAAAATTAGTATTGGAGACATTGGAACTGGAAGGGATTTTAAGAGCTCAAATTTACTCTCTCCATTTACAGATCATCAAATTTACTCTCCATTTACAGATGAGGAAACAGAGACCCAGAAAAGTAACTTGTTCAAACTCACAAATATAGTGTCAGAATCTATATTTCAACTCAGGTATACTCCACTCTACTCAGCTCAATTCAGGTATTTGTTGTATTTCAGAATACAAAGACATGTGAGGCATGTCTAGGAATACAAAGAGAAAATAAACAGTGACCAATTGTGATTGTGTCAGTCTGCTACTGGAAGAGGCTGATGCTGGTATATTGCTTGAACTTAAGCGTTAGCATTAAAGTTGTTTAGGTATCTACATTAATTCTGTCACTAATATGATGAGTTCCTGAGTTCAGGGGATACTACCAAGCTGCATAAGGAGGGACCAGATTAGAATAGAGAAGGTCAAAGCTTCCCAATTAGCAATGGGATTGGGTTTATGAATGGTCATTTTATCTCATCTAAATGAAAGAGGGAGACCTAGTCTAAAACCAAAAAAAGCAAAAGAAACAAATGCTTGTGGGGAGAGCACTTGCTTTTAAGGAGTTTTCCTTTTTCTGGGATGCAGGGAAAAAATATACAAAAAATTAAGCAAACCTAAATTGATTTACATACAAAATAATTTCAGAGGGCTGTCAAAAAGATCTGATAGGTGCATTTGACCTAAACCTGGAAGGGCTAATCTTCCTTCTCCAATATATATTCAAATAATATTCCTAAAGCACAGATCTAACTTGTTCCATTCCCCTGGTCAACAAATTTCAGTGGCTACCTTTTACCATGAGGATCAAATTCTTTGTTGAGCATTTAAAGCTCTTCATAACCAGAAACCAACCCAATTTACTAGCCTTCTTTCATATCATTCCCTTTCTTTTTTTTAATCAAATATTTTTTTAATTTTTTAATTTTAATTTTATTTTTATATAGATTTTTATTTACAAGATATATGCATGGGTAATTTTTCAACACTGACAATTGTGAAACCTTTTGTTCCAACTTTTTCCCTCCTTCCTCCCACCCCTTCCCCAAGATGGCAGGTTGACCAATACACGTTAAATATGTTAAAGTATAAGTTAAATACAATATATGTCTACATGTCCATACAGTTATTTTGCTGTATAAAAAGAGTGGGACTTTGAAATAATGTACAATTAGCCTGTGAAGGAAATCAAAAATGCAGGCAGACAAAAATAGGGGGATTGGGAATTCTATGTAGTGGTTCATAGTCATCTCGCAGAGTTCTTTCACTGGGTGTAGCTGGTTCAATTCATTACTGCTCTATTGGAAGTGATTTGGTTCATCTCATTGTTGAAGAGGGCCACGTCTATCAGAATTGATCACCATATAGTATTGTTGTTGAAATATATAATACATATCATTCCCTTTCATACATTCTTCGACCCAGCAGAACTGATCTTGTTCAGTTCTTGTTCAGAACTTTCTGGTATTTGTGCCTGTTGGATTCCTTGTTCCTGGAATGTACTATATTTTTTATCTCTCTCTCTTAAAATCCCAAGTTTCATTCAAAAATTAGCATTTGTTTCTTTTGCTTTTTTTGGTATTAGACTAGGTCTCCCTTTTTCACTCAGATGACATAAAATGACCCAATCCCATTGCTAATTGGAAAGCTTTGACCTTCTCTATTCTAATCTGGTCCCTTCTTATGCAGCTTGTTGGCGTCCCCTGAACTCAGGAACTCATCATAATAGTGACAGAATTAATGTAGATACTTAACCATTGCAATCCATGGTTATACAAGTTTTTGGATGTCCTTAGATTCTTAAGATTCTTTACCTCAATGTTTCATTGTATTTACTCTCTCTCTCTCTCTCTCTCTCTCTCTCTCTCTCTCTCTCTCTGTCTCTTTCTGTCTCTCTCTGTCTCTCTGTCTCTTTCTGTCTCTCTATCTCTTTCTCTCTTCTTTTGATCTCTCTGTAGCTCACCTTTTTCCTTCTGTAAAGAAAGGAAACTTTTGGTGTGAATGATCTCTAATATTTGCTTTCAGTGTATTTGAGTAGGGCAGATCTTTAGCAAAATGGTAAAGCTTGTCTTAGGTATTCTTTCCCTCTACCTCCTAAGCTCTCCAGTATCTCGTTACTTAAGACCTTTCTTTGAATTGTCAATCAACGAATGATTAAATGAAAATCATAGACTTTTTAAGTTACAAGGAACCTCACTAGTTAATTTGTCCAATTTTTATTCATTAATGACTTGGGATTATCTATGGAGTAGTTAAGAACACCTCTTAAGCCAGCCTTGCAGTTCTGTGGCAGATACACCTACTGTGAAGTTTGTTATACCCAGTGTGGAATTCCAAGGTAATATATGCTTTTATACCTGCATGATGTTAGGACATGTCCTACTTATCCAGAACCCACTGGGACAATCCAACCTAAAAAGCTCATTGAATACACACACTACTGGGCTCTACAGAGACCCCACAGTCTTTAAAAAGTACTTCTTTCAACTCAAAATTTTAAAAAATGAATTTTTTTTACATATAACTGGAGAAATGTTTAATGCAATAGTTATTTGATTGATTGGTGAAATCATAAAATGTTTGCTGGAAACTTAGACAAAGCAAGTGAGCACTCATGACTTTGGCCTTGGCTATCCAGCTAATCCTTTTCTTCATATTATATGTATTCATATATCTTCCTGCCTTACCCCCACACCCCATGACCTGTGTTTTCCCTCTAAAGTATAAGAATCTATCATAGATTGTTTTGTCTTCCAATGTTTTTCTTTTCTTTTTTAAAAAACAGGTATCTAGTCCAATCCTTCTTTGTTGACTTATAAAAGTATTCTGCTAAGAAAACAAGTGAGAGAGAAACTACTATCTCCAAAGTCAGGTCTTTCTACTTTTTGACTACTCTAAATCATTTGGAAAATTTTCCTTTCATGAGGCCTAAATTTGCCTTTTGCTGCTTCACTTCTTTCCCTACCGATTCTTCCCTCTTAAGTTAGGAAGAAGAATTCTGGTTTTATCTTTGACATAACCTTCCTTCAGATATCTGAACATGATTGTCAAGTTACCCCTGTGTTTTCTTTTTTTCATGTTAAATTTTTCCTGTTCATTTAGCAGATCCTCATGATAATTAAGACCCTTCACCAACACATTGTCTCTCTCAACCCTTTATGTTTTTTCTATGCCCTTGCACTGGGATGCCCAGAATTTATCAAAATACTCCAAAATCAAATCTGTTAAGTGAAAATTTTCTAATAATCAGAACTATCAAAGATAGAATAAGATGATTACAAAAGTAGTGAGTTTTTCATCACAAGAAATTTTTAATAAAGAGTTGGATGATGACTTTTTAACTATGTTTTAGAAGGAATTTTTGTTCTGATTTGCTTTGGATTAGATGAGTTCTGCAAGTCCCTAGAAATCTGACATTCTATGGTTCTGTCACATTGATTTTGTGAATCCTCTGAAGATGTTAGCTGAGGAGTGGACAAAGAGGATATAGAATGTAGAATCACACCTCAGTTATACATACATATCAAATATGAAGTACATATGTCCCACTCTACTCCTGAATGAAACTTGAGCCACATTAAAATAAAGCTGGGAAATGTTTAACCAAATTGATTTAAATGCAATGTAGATTATGTAAATTTGTGGTTTTCTAAATCTATACACACCAAATAGAGATCTATTTCTATTTGAGTTTGATGCCACTGGGATATAAAACTGTATCTGGAATCAGAAGCCTTAAGTGAATCCCAAATCTGTTACTGCCTGTGACAATTGGGCTCCATTTTTATAAGATGATAGGTCAGAAGATGATCCCTAAGATTTTGTCTAGATCTCAACCCTAAATTACTTTAATATAATAGCCTTTGTAAGGCTATTTGTGTCAAAAAATGAGATGATATAAAGCAGATAGCCTCAAAGAAATGAAATTTTAATGCTGGAGTTTTAGCTTATTGTTCAGTCATTTCAATCATATCAGACTTTTCTGAATGCATTTGGGGTATTCTTGGCAAGGATACTGGAGTAGTTTGACATTTTCTTCACTAGATCATTTTGCAGATGAAAAGACAAACAGAGTTAAGTGGGTTGCCCAAATTCACTCAGCTATTCAGTCAAAGAGTATGAGGCTGCATTTGAACTCAGGTCTTCCTGACATCACTCCCAGCACTATAACCATAGTGCCACCTAACTCTAGTTATTTTTAGGTTCTATGATGCTTATTTCAAGTCTAGTGATCTCTGCCCTCAAACCCTCAATTGTTCTTTTACTCATATAGGCAGCTGGATTTCCTTAAATATATGAAAGGAGTCCAGAACTAAACTTTAGATTTTTCTTGCCCATGCCTTTATTTCTGCAAAATGGACTTTTTCATTGTTAGTCTCTAGAAAAATCACTGGGTTGTGTTTAAGCCAGACAGAGCCACTGGCAGGTGTTAGAAGAGTGGTTATGACTAAGGCCCATTGATCACAAATATTCTATAATAGGGACTTACCTGGATGAATCCCTCCCAGTTTTAACAGCTACTTCCTCCTGGCTCCACAGCTGCCTTTGATGTCTAAATTTGTCTGGTATTGTTTTTTGAGGTGGGGGAGACTGAAAAGAGGAAATGTGTTTGGACACCTTAGCAACTCAACAGTTTCAGAAATCAAGAGCAGTATTTTGCTTCTGATTTTATAAAGATACTGGGGTTTTAGTTTTAACTGAATTCTAATTTCAACTGAAGTCTCATTTCTAGCTTGTTCACTAATAGACATTTAGGATAAGAGAAAGACTTATTCATTGAGACATGTAAATAGTATGGAAGAGACTAGGAAAAATCTAATCAAAGCATGATTACTAGAAAGAACACTAGATTTGGAATTAGGGATCTGGGTTTGCATATTGGCTTTGTCACTGGGTAACTTTGGACAAATAATTTAGCTCTGTGGCTCTCAGGTTTCTTATTTCTAAAATGAAGAATTGGGCTCACCAACATCTGAAATTCTTTCAGCTCTATATCTATGATTCCCAGTTTTCTCATTTGTAACATGAGAGGGTTGGGAGACTGATATGAATATGATAGAATATTGTTGTGCTAAGAAAAATGACAAATATGAAGATTTTTAAAAAAATGAAATATATAAATTGATAAAGTGAAACAAATTATGAAAATAATCTAAACAATGACTATAAGAATGTAAACAGAAAGAGCAATAAAATGCCACTGAATGTTGTATAATCATGATTGATCTTGCCCTGATAAAGACATTAAGAAATGCATTTTTATCCATTCACTGAAAAGGTAGGGAAAATGGGTTATGTGTTGATTCATGTGCTGTGAGATATGGTCATTTTGTCAATTGGTTTTTGCCAATTTGAATGTTTGTCGATTAGATTTTTCTTTAAAATAAGAAAAGTATCATTAGGTTGAAAGTGGGGATATCTAAGGTAGTGAGGTGGTACAGTGGATAGAACATTAGCCCTGAAGTCAGGAGGACCTGAGTTCAAATCTTTTTCTTTGACCTCCCTGTAGCCATTGGCAACACTAATCATTTTTGTATTCTTGGTACTCTTTTCAGAATTGTCCTCTTACTTACATCTCTATTGCTTCTCAATCAGACTGACTGGATCCCACATCCACATCCACATAACATATTTCTAATGAGTGTCTGTCTTACACATTTCTCTCCTGGTCTTGTCCCTCTATACTAGTTCATTTATTAGTTTACATGGATTTGATTATCATCTCTGTGCTAATGATTCTCAAAGCTATTTGCTCTGCCCTAATCTCTCTACTGACCTCTAATCTCACATCTACACCAGTCTTTTAGATATCTTACACTGTATGTCCAGTTGATATCTTCAACTCAATGACTCAATGTGTCCAAAACAGAATTCATAATGTTTTTTCTAAATTGTCCTTCATTTTTACATTTCCTATTACTGTAGAAGGCACCACTATCCTCTTAGTTCCTCAAAAATCACAACCTAAGGGTCATTTTTAACTCTTCATTACCTCTCACCTCTTATATTCCATGTGTTCCTAAGGTTTGTCAATTTTATCTTTGCAACATCTTTCTATAATACTCTCATGCTTTCATTATTTCAATAGACTGCTATTGAGTCTGCTTTCCTTAAGAGTCTCCCTGTTCTAAATAATCCTCCTTTCAGTTGATAAAGTGTTTTTTTTCCAAAGTACATATTCAACCACGTCAATCATCTATTGGAAAACAAAACAAGACTCCAGGTGCTTATTTTTGACTAACATACAAAATCCCCTTTTTGGCTTTTCAAAGCCCTTCATAACTTAACCCTCTCCTTGACACTTTCCCTCACATTTTTCTAATTTTGCTTTCCTTTGCTTCTTGATATAGTGACAGTGATTATTCAAATGATTAAATAAAATAATATATATTAACTGTTTTGCCAACCTTAAACTCTTTATAAAAGCAAATTATTGTTGAGGTTTTTGGGTTTTTTTATTTATATACCCAACTATTGGCAAATGGTTTTATATATAATTTGTGCTTAAGAAATGCTCGTTGTATTGGATAAAGTTCTTTGCAAATTTAAAATGATCCTTTAAGTTTTTATTCTTGGCTGGCAGCTTACATTTTAACAAGGGATTCTAAAAACCACCCAAACTCAAACTTTTTCACAGTGTAATTTAGGGCACTCCTACTGTGCATTTGGGGGCTTAAATCTCTAAGTAAGACTCCTTCTATGTGTCCTGATGCAATGATATAAAACTGGCCTTGTTTGAATATTAGGCAGGATGCTAGGATTGTGTTGTGCAAACCTTGGGCAGTTTTAGTTCTTTCCACAAATCCCTCCACATTCCATTCACTATGGTTGTTTTGAACCAGACAGTTGTGGCACAGATGAGCCAGTTTGACTTAAATTTGCCACAGATAGATTTACATGAAACCCAGATGTGAGCAATCTGTCAGATTCTGAGTGAATGTACAATCCCTCCCATGCCAGCACTTCAGACTATTACTTATATGTCATCTGTGTGCTCTCAGAACCAATTTGCTGATATAGAACTTTGCATGAAATATAGGTCAGGAGCAGGTAGGTGGGTGGCACAGTGGATAAAACACCAGACCCAGAGTCAGGAAGATTCATCTTTCTGAATTCAAATCTGGTCTCAGACACTCATTAGTTGTGTGACCCTTGGTGACTGATGTCTTTTTGGCTTTCTTTGATAATGGAGGTCTGTAATCAGAATTTCTACATGTGGGTTCCTTCTTGGAATACTTTTGCTCATTCTAAGGACCTTGTGCTTATGTAGCTTTTTCTGAACGTCATGTGAGAGTTTGCCCTGTATGAACTAGGTCTTCCTATGAGTCATCCATTGTATTAAATGCTGGGAAATATATGGAAACAAAAAAGGGGAAAGGAGCTTGTAATCTATTCCTTGTTTAGTTAAAATTCCTTCCAAAGCCATAATTTAAGAAGAATATCTGAGCTGGTTCTTTTCTTAAAAATTTTTTTATGATATTACTATTCAGTCCTCATATCTATCATGAAATAATTGTAGTATAGCATATAATGCAATAAAAATAAGGTTTGCAAAGTATTTGACAAATATCTCATTTTATCCTCACAACAATCCTAAGAGGTAGATGCTATTATTATCATCTGCATTTTACAGATGAGGAAACAGACAGACAGAAACATGACTTGCCTCAAAAGATAAAGAGAAAATATGGTACCCTCTACCCTAGTTTAAGATTCAGTGATAGAAAAATCCAGAATCCTACTTCACATGAGCTTTTATATGGTGCTTTATACTTATACAAAATATGTTTATACTTTATCTTTTTTTTGATCCTCATATCATAGATTTGTGAAGAAGATATGATTATTTCCATTTTACAGTTAAGCAAACAGAGGCTGGAAGTGACAAAGTGATATGTCAAAGAAGACATTTTTAGAAAGTGCCCAAATGATCATTTGAACCCAAGTCTCTTGATTTTGAAATCTTGTGTTCATTCTATCATATGATCTCAAAATTAAATATTTAAAGGGGAAAGGATCAATCTCTTGACAAGAGTTTTCTACCACTGTTTTATAGAAGTATTTGTTTATGTCATATAATATCACTTGATTTGGAAAGCCTTAAATTATTCTCTGGGCAGAAAGAAATCTGATTAAGTTCTTCAAGGTCAGGAATTATTCCATATACCTTTTTATGTTCCCACTGTCTCCTGGCAGTTGGATGAGCATACAGAACATGATTACAATATTCGTCTTGACTTGTTGATAGAGTATCTTTCTTCCAGAGTACAAAACATGTTTCCATTTGAAATCTCATTTGTTGCTAATAAAAACCACTTTTATCAGCTCTGAAAGCATTACTTTCCCTATCATACATAAAGTGATAGAGGCTTAAATGACTTACCACAAGTCATAGAAAGACAGAATGATATGCCAGCAGAACTATAACTGGGTGGAAGTACAAGTGGCAAATGGAACTTTATCCCATGGTTTCTAATGAAGAAGGTGGTAGGATGTATTGTAGCCCTTCATCAGGACTAAATGAGATCTTAGTACCCAGTGAGCTAGAAGAATTGGTTAAGATATGAAACTACAAAGTGTCTATGAATTAATAGGTGAGGTTGTACCCTCATTTTGATTTGAGCTTGCATTTGGAGGGCCAGCTACATAGATCAGCGGTCCTGGAGTCAGGAGAACCGGAGTTCAAATCAGACTTCAGGCACTTAGCACTTTCTTGATTTATTACTCTAAGCAAATCACTTAACCCCAATTGCCTCAAAAGAAAAGAAAGAGCGATTCCATTTGGTATCATTATCCCCAGACACAATTAGCACTGTTCCACACATAAATATTTCTACTTATAACTCTATATACACAAGCTGCAGTCACTATATAGAATCATAGAATTTTCAAGTCACAAGAGATTTAATTGAACATCTTGTCCAATTTGTGAAGGAGATTGAAAATTTCCTCTATGGCATCCTGATGAATAGCTGTCATGTTTGTTTGAGCACCATTAATGGAGCAATGAAATGGTTTAGTAGATAGAGCTCAGGACCTGAAGTCAGCAAGATCTGAGTTCAAATTAAGCCTGAGAAATTTCCTTAGGTGTATATAACTCTTGGCAAGTCATTGAAATGCTACTTGTCTCAGTTTCCTCAACTGTAAAAATGGAAATAAAACAGTTCTCCTCTTCCAAAGTTGTTGTGAAGATCAAATGAGATATGACATATCATGGGTGTTTAATAGATACCTATAGCATTCCACTCTATTTCAAGAACACTCTCCATTAACAGTAAACTAATTAAAATTTTAAATAGCCCTAATTTTTTTTCCTACATCAAGCCTAAATTTGCCCATTAATCTTAATTTCTCCCTTTGGGATCAAATGGAACAAATCTAATTTTCCCACACATAGCAGTCCTTCAAATATTTGAAGACAACATATGATGACACTGAGTATCATTAACCTTGAGTATAATACTATGCTTGAGGGTTGTATTGGTAAATTATGTTTGATTTGTTGTTCCAAGCTGAGCTAAATTCCTCCATCTCAAGGTATAACAACAGTAGCATTGTGACACAAACAGAAATAGGTCTTCTAGAATCACTTTGGTTTGGCAAATTCTGTGCAAAATATCTGTCAAAAATAAATTGCACTAATAATAGTTCAACTACTTAGAATCATAAGATATTATGGTTTTAATAGAATTTAAGACTAACTAGTCCAACAGAGTTGTAGCTAGGCTGGCCCATTAGGTTATAGATTTAGAGTTGAAAGAGACTTCAGGTGATCTAAGCTGACCTCTTTCCCTTTTTTCTTCTCCTCTCTCATGAGAAATAAAAGACCCAGGAAGGTTCAAGGACTTATCTGCCTGGTAAGTGGCAGAACCAAGACTCAAATTTATGTTTTTGACTCTGTCATATTGTATATTTTTTATCACCCTGTGATACCAGATCAGACTATGGTAATATTTGTATTTGACAATATTGTTTTTAATAAAAAGTTTTAATTAAAAAAATTAAAAAGGAAAAAGGGAAAATATTTAGTAAGCTATAAAACACTAACAAATGTGATTTATTATTATAATTTCAAATTAATTTTCTAAAGATATCAAGTTGATCCTTCTGCATGTGCTATCCTGTTCCCAAGACACAGAATGGGTTCAGAAAGACTTGTGTGATTAACTTATATAGGCTGATAATATAGTAAATTTCTGTTACATCCCTAAATAGACTATAAGGAAACTTTAAGCCTCTATTTAACCCCCATTTTTCAATCATCTGTTTTATATAGCTCTGTTCTCTAAGCTATAGGCCAAACCAAGAGAGATTTCATAGCTATTCATTGAACCTTATAATATTTGATTCATAATAAGTCATACAAGGAGATATAATACTTTTAATATTTTATTCTAAAGTATCAGGATATAAGTTGTTTAAAGGTAAAGTCTGTATCATATTTTTTCTTTAGCACTCTACTACATGATTAGTATCTTAAACATAGTAAGTAGTTAATAAATGATTATTGAATTGAATCAAATTAGAGATGAGCATGAAAGAAAATTTTATCAAACCTTAATTTTATAAGTATTTAGATATGCACTATATGACTGTGGATAACATGTTAAAACAAATTCAACACAATTGCCCATTATAAATGATCATAATTCCTGGCATGAAAACAAAGAATGGTGAATGAAGCTTGGAATAGTTTGTCTACAGCTAAATCCCTTTATGTCTTCCCTGTGATTTTTCCATTATTTGATTCAAAACAGGGCTGACAGAACAAAGAGCCATGCAAAATCATACTAAATTATTAAAATATAGCCTTTGGAAATGTTTTAAGTTGTATGCATATTAAAGAAGACCATAAGTACAGTAGGGGGAAAAACTTCATCTATTTTATTTATTTTGTTATTCTAAAACATTGCTCTCCAGAATGGTTGGATAACTTCACAACTCCAAGTTGGTGACTTTTTAAATTAAATTAAATTATTTTTTTTAATATATGAACTCCAAGTTAAGAATTTTTATTTTAAAAACTTATGAAATAGAAATCCTCTTACCTACTGGTATTAAAATTCCTTTTTTGTCATGGTCAGTAAATATTTATTAAATATTGAGAAAGACAAAAATTTACTTCTTCTTTTCCCTTTTCTGAAAATGGGAAGGATGAGAGATGGAAGTGAGAATTGCACAAAGTCCCAAAGTGTAAATTCATTTAAATTAATAAAAATAACTATAGAGGCAGCGTAGCTCAGGAGAAAATGTATATGGTTTCAGGAAGACCTCCATTCAGATCCCACCTCTGACACTTACTACTTGTTCAGCCCTACATAATTTCCCCTTGGAACACAGACAGTCATTAAGTTTTGTTTCATTTTCCTGAAAATCTCTACTGAAGCATTATCTAACAATCTGTGCAACTTCAGCCAAATCTATTAACCTTGTTGGACCTTAGTTTTCTCATTTAACCTCTCTGACATATACTATTGAGGGACACTTCCATATTGATCTTTGACATATAAGAAAAATAACTAAACTTTTACTTAGAAATATATGAGATTATGAATCCCAGATCTAGGGAAACCTCAGAAGTCTTGAACCTCAAAAGTCACTTAATCTAACTGCTTCTTTTTTACAATAGAGAAAACTGAGACTGAGGGAGCTTAATTTTTTTTTTTTGTCCTAAATTCAGAGATAATAAGGAAACCCTTTAATGGAAATCTTCAGGGGAAGAAAAAATAAAACTCATGGCCATTTGTTCATGGTGTTTTAGGAAGAATTGTTAGGTATGGATCGGACTAGGAAATTCTGTGTTTTTGTCAGTTTTTCTTTTTCTTTCTTCAATCCTTAGATAGCCATGGAGTCAAACAGTGCAAAATGACCTATTATGCTTTTAACGTATATAACAAAGGACCTTTCAAAGTCCTATGTTCTGTGTGGATAATTATTCTAGGAGTACAGAAATTAGTGATTGCAAAAATAATTCTGTCTCCATTGACTAAAGGAAAAGAACATGCCTGGGGATTTTTTATATATTATGAGAGCCCATGCCAAAATTCCCCACCTTTTCAATTCCTCATTATAACTTTTTAAATCATTTTAATATTTTGTTTAGGGCAAAGAAAAAAATTAATCAATAGTGAATTTTTCTGTAGAAAATGGGATTCAATAATGACTTCCTTATAGAGAGACATTTTTGATCTATGATATACAGCAATATATTATTTGTCAAAAAGAAATGACTTAAGGCATTTCATTTAGAATGTAAGTAGGCTCATTTTTTACCTAGCCTTAATCACTAAATGGACTATTACCTCAATCAAACTGAGACCTGTTAAAGACTATTGCATCCAGGGCTACCTCCAGTTGTCCTGATCTATCTCTAGTCACTGGACTCAGTTGACTCTGGAGGAGAGAGTGAGGCAGGAAACTTTGTATAGCTCTCTCTCACTTAAAACCAACTCACTTGCATGCCATGGCATCAGCTCTCTGATGTCAGGACTTCAAGAACAAAGGACAAATAACAACATTTTTTTTGAAGAATATAGGATTGGTGCCTTAATTTCCCAAGATTTCAATAGTGCCCTCTTAATTATCTGCAATATTTCTGGGGCTTAAAGTTGTAGAAAGTTGCTTGCAACAACAAGAAGTTAAATGACTTGCTCAGGATCTTTTGACTAATATGTGCTCAAGGCAAGTCTCGAACCCAGGTCATCCTGAATCTGAATCTATTCCTTTCTCTACTGAGTCCTGTTCGTAGTATGCAGAAATTGTAGATGGAGTAGGAGATAGAACTGACATAGTACCACTTGGTAAGTGTTTATTTACTAATTGCCTCTAAATTTAGGATTCATCACTCTTTCTGTTCTTTGCTTCTGGGATATACTGTGGACATAAGATGAATCCCAAGACCACAGAATTGTCCCAGGAGCTGTAAGGTATAGTGGGATGAGTGTTCATTTTGAAGTCATAGAACATGAGTTTTTGAATATAGCCTTTGCCATGATATAATGGAGAAAGCATTAGTTTGGAATCACTAGACTTGGGTTTAATTTCTACCCCTTGTAACTTCCTACAGTGTCTTTGTCACCTTTGACACCTTATCTGAGTACTTCAGTTTTCTCATTTGTAAAATGAAGGAATTGTATTGGATGCTTTCTAAGATCTTTTCTTTTTAAAAAAAAATTAAATTTTATTATAACTTTTTATTCACAAGATATATGCATGGGTAATTTTTCAGCATTTACCCTTGCAAAACCTTCTGTTCCATATTTTCCCCTCCTTCCCCCCACCCAATACATGTTAAATATATTAAAGTATATATTATATTTAACATGAATAGGACTGCTTGCCATCTGGGGGAGGGGGTGGAGGGAGAAAGGGGAAAATTCGGAACAGAAGTGAGTGCAAGGGATAATGTTGTAAAAAAATTACCTTGGCATAGGTTCTGTCAATAAAAAGTTATTAAAAAATAAAAAAGAAGAATAAAAATAATCCAATACTTGGATTCTGAAAAATAAGTATATGTTAAATACAATATATGTACACATATCCACACAGTTATTTTGCTATATTGGACTTTGAAATAATGTAAAATTAACCTGAGAAGGAAATCAAAAATGCAAGCAGACAAAAACAGAGGGATTAGAAATGCTATGTAGTGGTTCACACTCATTTCCCAGAGTTCTTTTACTGGGTGTAGTTGGTTCCATTCATTATTGAACAAATGGAACAGATTTGGTTCATTTCATTGTTGAAGAGAGCCATGTCCATCAGAATTGATCATCATATAGTATTGTTGTTGAAGTATATAATGATCTCCTGGTCCTGCTCATTTCACTCAGCATCAGTTCATATAAGTCTCTCCAGCCCTTTCTGAAATCTTCCTGGTGGTCTTTCTAAGTTTTTTTCCCCTAGTTCTATTCTGGTCTTATGACCTCTCTGGGTCTCAGTTTCCTTATCTATAAAATGGAGAAGTTGGACCAGATGACCTTTAAGCTCCCTTCAAGTCTTCTCTATGATCCTATAATTTTACAGCTCTATAATTATCCCAGTTCCCCAATTTCAAAGGGTCAGTCAAGTCCAGTAATCATAGGATTCCACCATTATTTCTCTTCAGCCCAATTAAAGGGAACTATGGGCTGTGGTGGTGGGGAATTGAGAGGCTAATGCAGTACCCGGACCTATTCATTCAAAGATCTGAAAGCACTTTATGAACTTTGGGTAAGTGTCACTGAGTCTATGGGATTGGAACATGTGGTTCTTATTACCAGAATCCCCTCTTAAACTGCCCACAACTGAGAAAAATTATGAGACTCTGCCAATGTAGGAGTATAGTGTGGAACATCATATTATTCAACTATCAAAGGGAAGGGGGGTCAGGAATTGTGTTTTGAACTAGTCCCATTTTTAGCCATATGGGAATTGAGACAAATGAAATGATTTTGTATCATCTCCAAAATGTTGGTAGGAAGGGCAAAGGACGGTTATCGTATCCTATCAGTAGTTCTGAATGTTTTAATGAGAGCAGTGGATATTGATAAATAAGATTTATTTTACAAATTGCACATAGGTATCCAATGGTGAAATTTTTGTTACTTCTTCCATTCATTTGGCTTTTTTTGGTATAGTTACATATGATACCATATGCTCATGTCTTATATTCATGATAGGATTTTAAATTTATCAAGGCAAATACATTCTACAATTCTTTCTGTACTTAATAATGCTTAGTCTCTTCACAATCTGATTTCCATTCCTCTCTCCCTTTTCAAATATATTACAAAGCACTGTCCTCTGGGCACTATATAGTCCAGTCAAAGGGGCATTTTGCTGTCCATTACATGCACATGACATTTCATTTTTCATCTCTGAGTCTTTGCATAGAAAGCTAGCCTTGTACCTAAAGTGCATTTTTTTCTCACCTCCATCTCTTAGAATCCCTGGTCTCTCTCAGAACTCAACTCAATATGATATCTAACATGAGATTTTTCGACATCCCTTCCCCTCTCTTCTTTGTGCCATTTACAATGATTCCAAAGTCACGATCAAAAGGTTAATTAGCACAGGATTAAACACAAATCTATGAAATATAATAATCACATAGTAGATAGCTATAGATAGATCTGTAGATTAATAAATAGATGAAAGATTGACAGAGACTTTTATTTCTATGTCTATACATATCTGGGGTATCTAAGCTGTTTGGGGAGAGTAGCACATCTGGGATAAGGGCTTACTGAGTCTTTTTGAGGGCTATTTATTTATCTTTGGTGTCCACTTGTTATCTCATTCTCACCCAGTGGCTCCATGAAGTGGGAGCATATAATGTGGCCACACCTTGTACAACCATGTCAGCATATAGGCTGAACAAAGCTAAGAATAACAAATGGGCTCCAAATCCATTGCTAAGGTAGGGGGATTTCACCCTAAGCATGTGAAGACTTCCCCTGTAGAAATGGGTAAATAAGAACAATTTGTTCCAATAACTATGAAGGTGGCTGAAGTAGGCTCTTTATAGTGTTTAAAACTTGTTCAGATATTGAAGACACCAACGTCATCCTCTTTATCACAAACTCTCACCAATAGTTCGGACTTTTGTCTTGCCATTTTTTGTCTGTCTCTGGAAGAGAGACCAAAGCTAATGACTTTGTGCAACTTTTCTTCACTTAAATCCAATTCATGCATGAGTCAAGACATCAACTTGCAATGTCATTACAAAACAAAGGACAAAGAACATTTATCTAACTACTTCCTTCCCTCTGTCTGTCTGTCTCCTCCTTCCTCTGTCCTTTTCTCTCTCTTCTTCTCTATCTCTCTTTTCTATGTGTATGTATGTGCCCTAGATACATGCATATATATATATATATATGTATTATATACATTTTTGCCCAGATCTGTGATTTATTACTTTATTAGTGACTATCTTCCGTTAACAAAACAGAAAAACAATTACTATTCAACTCAGTGTCTTACAGAATTGTCTCGGACATTGAGAAGCTGTCATATAGACTAATCTTGCCCAATGTTAGAGGCAAGACTTGAATTCATTTTCCAAAATCACTTGGCTGCATATCTACTTATATGCATGCATGTTTTCACCACCACCACCACCAGCTCTTTCAGGGTAGAGACCATTTCTATTGGCTTTTAAAATTACAAAAAAATACATATTCAATTTGTTAATCCTTTTTTATTTTATTAGTGTATGTTTTTAGGAAAATGATATTCCTCTGAGTATTGCTTTAGTTACATCCAGAAAATTTTAATATATTGGTTTATCATTATTATTGTCTTTCAGATAATCATTGATTTGTGATTTATTTTTTGAATTATTTTCTCTTTAGGATATTATTAAGTCTCCATTTGATTGTATTTTTTATTTGTGTCCTCTAAACTGATGAAACATAAATTTTTATTGTATTATAATCTGTAAAGAACATATTTATTCTTTCTGCCCTTGTACATTTGTTTGCAATATTTGTTTCTCTAACATATGGTCAGTTTTTGTGAAAATTCCATATGATGCTGAGAAATGCATATATTCTTCAGTAGTTTAATTTAGAAGATGAGATAATTTTTTTTAGCTTTAGTTTCATCAGCAGGTTATTCAATTCTATATTGTTCCTTCTTGTCTTTCTGTTGAATTTGTCCGAAACAAAGTGACAAAAGACTTTGGCTATTATTCTATCACTGTATGTCTTCTAACAATTCAGTTAATTTTTTCCTTTATGAATTTTTGTGCTAATTCACTTGGAGGATAAAATTCATATTTATATTGGGTCATTGTTTATGATTCCTTTCACTACATGCCTTGGCATTTGAAATATAAGGTTATCTGTTTTGTTCTTGTTTTTCTAGAAGAAATTTGTGGATTATTTCAATTAGAACTTTTGTTTTCTCTGCCTAGAAGTTCTGCACAGTTTTCTTATATTATTTATTATATTTTTATAATATAGTATAAGATATGTTAATATTATTATATTATAATAAGTTATAATAAAGATAATATTAATATAATGTTATTATATATTTTAATATTATTTCCTGCATCAGATTTTTTTAAATTAAGAAGTGTTCTTCTGGGGGTCTATAAACTTTAAGCTGAATATGTGCATCCTGTCTTCAAGATTAATGTATTTTCATTGTATAGGGATTATATGTGTTTTTAATATTATTGAATTTTGCTTCTTTTCTTCCTCTTGTTATTCTTTGCAGTATATTTGTATTCCTAATCAGTTCTCTCTTTCACTTCTATGAAAATATTTGCCAGTATGGATTCAAGTTTTTTTAAATTTTATTTTACTATTTATTTATTGTATGCCTATCATAAATTTATCTCTTGTTCCCTTTCAGAAAAACCCCTCTTTCTTTCTGGAATTATCTGGAAACATTCTATTATGGTTTTTTACTCTTGTGATAATCAGAGATGTTGGCAAACTTTGAGATGTCTTGGTGAGCATCTTCCTTTCTATTTTACAATCTTCTCTGTTGGTTTAATTGCTTGTGTACTCAATTTTTAGTTTAGTTTTCTTTGATAGTTTTCAGTCCTTTTTCTTAGGTTACTCATTTTCCTGCTTCTTTACACTGGAGTTTGATCTCAAATCTGTTTCAGCCTCTTCCTACTTTGAGGAATATTTTTTTAAATCAGTCTCATTCTCTATCCTGTTCTGGAGTGGGGGGGGGGGGAAGCACAGAACTAGCACTAGTTGTATATTAGTCTCCTTTTTTTCAGGTCTAGCGCAGTCTGCCTTCCCATATAGACTGGACCCTGCCTAATTCTCTTTTCCCCTTTTATTCTCTGTCTGCACATCAATGTAGCACGCTGTTGTTGCAGGTAAAATGCTATATATTTTCCTATATCTCTTCCTCTTCTAGAAGTGGGTGGGCTGAGTTGTTATCAGATAATAGTGAGGTAAATGGCAAGGTAAAGGTTTTTCAATAGAGATTGTAGCTGCAAGGAAATTCCTGTTTCAGCAAGAAATGGATCCCAAAGAACAAGCTGTTGAGTAGAATTGTTCACCCTGACAAAGGATGAGGCTAGTGTGGTGCTGGTGGTGGTGGTGGTGGTAAGTGAGTGGGTTAGGGGTTGCCCATGTGTGAGGATTGGAGAAAATGTATAGTCCTCTATTTTGTCAATTATGGGACCCAGAAGTTGAGATAACAATTCTGTTTTTGTCTCTAAATTTCTAGTGTCTAGCACAGCATCATAAATATAGTAGCCACATTATAAAATACTTGCTGACTGATTCCATTTATTTTGATGTGTCATAAATTTATTTGGTAGATATTTAAAAGTATACATATCTCTCCAAATAGAATCTAAGCTCCTTTAGATAAGGGACTACTTTCATTTTTAAAAAATTATTTAAAAAAACAATAAAAAAGGAAAGTAGAACAGAACATTGTCATGTGCCCAGCAGAACATCAAAGAGGATTCATAATATATAACAATAAATTACCAGTTCAAGAAAGGATATATAATAGTAGAAGAAATTATATTCATAAGTGTCTGTCTTTTCATTTCTTCCTGGGAGGGTGTTCTTTTGTTCTGTGCTTTCTTTTTTTTTCCTTTCTTTTTTTCTCCCTTTTGTCCCCCATTCCTACCTTCCCCAAGCAGGCTATAGTTAAGCAAGGATATAGATATACATATATATACATATATATATACACATATAGATATAGATATAGATATAGATATATACAGAGAGATTGACTATTTTCATTTTTATTTTTGCATCTCCAAACATCTCTCACAGCACCTAAAACATAAATAATTATTGATCGATCGATTGATTGATTGGATATGTCTCAAGAAATCAGTTGACTAAAAATCAGTCTTATCCCTTAATAATATTCTTTTGTCTCAGAGTCATACCATCTCAGCAGCCATCTAGTCCTGACTACACGGGGGTAAAAATACTTTTCACAATATCCCTGACAAGTGGCCATACAGGTTTTGCTTAGAGTAATCTCATTAGAATGCATTACTTTCTAAGGCAGCCTCAATACCATTTTCTGGTATATGCAAAAAACAGGAGATATCCTCTTCCTATTTACTTCTTGACATATCCCTCCAATTTCTTTTAGTTCTGCCTTTTGGGGTCTTTGTTCTTAACTCTTCTAACCATTTAAGTACTTTAAAACAGTTTGCATATTCTTGCTTTCTTTTTTTTTCCTTTCTTTTTTTCTCCCTTTTGTCCCCCATTCCTACCTTCCCCAAGCAGGCTATAGTTAAGCAAGGATATAGATATACATATATCTATGTGTATATATATATATATATACACATATAGATATAGATATAGATATAGATATATACAGAGAGATTGACTATTTTCATTTTTATTTTTGCATCTCCAAACATCTCTCACAGCACCTAAAACATAAATAATTATTGATCGATCGATTGATTGATTGGATATGTCTCAAGAAATCAGTTGACTAAAAATCAGTCTTATCCCTTAATAATATTCTTTTGTCTCAGAGTCATACCATCTCAGCAGCCATCTAGTCCTGACTACACGGGGGTAAAAATACTTTTCACAATATCCCTGACAAGTGGCCATACAGGTTTTGCTTAGAGTAATCTCATTAGAATGCATTACTTTCTAAGGCAGCCTCAATACCATTTTCTGGTATATGCAAAAAACAGGAGATATCCTCTTCCTATTTACTTCTTGACATATCCCTCCAATTTCTTTTAGTTCTGCCTTTTGGGGTCTTTGTTCTTAACTCTTCTAACCATTTAAGTACTTTAAAACAGTTTGCATATTCTTGTTTTTTTTTTTTTTTTCTTTTTTTCCCCAGTTAAACAGATCTCGTTCCTTCAATTGAAGTGCACATGGTATGATCTTAAAATCTTCTATTAATCCTATCTGTGCTGTTTTGCTTATTTTTCAGTTTATGTTATATCTTTCTAAAAATGTTATACTCCAGATGTAGTCTGGTCACGGTGGACTCAGTCATAATACCAAGTGCCTAGGACTATACATTATGCACCTATTAGTTAATGCAACCTAGAACTGGATCAGCCTTTTTATTGCCATATTACACTATGACTCTCCACAATATACTATTTCCAGTGAAAAAGTTTTCTAGCAAAATGGCTTCTTGTCCTTTGAAGCACATTTTTTCACTTCAGATGTAAGACTTTACATTTAAATTGATTTGAATTTCATCTTATTAGATTTAATACAAGATTCTAGTTTGTCAAGATCTTTTTTTAATTCCAATTGCCTTCCAAAATATTAGCTATCTCTCCCCATTTCATATCACCCTCAAATTTGATGAGCAGTCTCTATATGCCTTTAATCAATTTTAATTTTTTTAAAAGGCCAAGCACAGATCTGTGTGGTATAGTAACTAGAGAGTAGCAGAAATAAATTATGTTGTGCATATGTACATGAATGTGAATATATGTACATACAAAGTATACACAGTACATGTACACTGTATGTGTACATACCTCTGCCATATTTGTACAAATACAAATGCTTATTTTGTAGGTTTTTATAAGGTTATATATCTCTCCAAATAAAATCTAAGTTCTTTTAGATAGGGGACTATTTTCATTTTTTGTGCATGTATACAGTATGATTGCATATGTTTATTTCTTCCCATAATTTCATTTGTATAGGTCACTCTAGGTGACAACATTCCATCTAACAAATCAGATCAGTAATTGCTGACTATTTATCTTATACAGTTTCCCAAGATACTCTGGGGTTAAATAATTTGCTCAAGGCCATAGAGTCAAAATATGTCAGAGACTGATCTTGAATGAATCTTTCTAACTATAATGCCAACTCTATCCATCATATCATGTCTATAAATGCATATATACATACATATATGTACAGATACAATAACTATAATTATATAGCATTTGAAGGTATATACAATTATTTGTTGTCTCACTTAATCCTCATTACATGTAAAGATATTATCACCATTTTATTCTTGAGAAAACTAAGGCTAAGAGGTCAAAGGACATGCATGGCCAGAACTATAAAGTATCAAAAGCAGAATTTGAACTTATATCTTCATAACTCAAAGCCATATACGGTATTCCATGTGCCATCTAGCTTTCCACTCTAAAACTTAATTCTCATCTAAAGTAGCAGTGTTATCATATAATCTCATTACTCTTTGAATAAATTTTAGAGTACTTTAATCCTTTTAATCTCTATAACTAAGGGAAATTATTCTCTTATCACAAGCTTGGTATTTCCATGTTTAGTGTAGGCTATGTGGGTATTGTTGATAATTGCTGATAAACAACAGGAAGAACTTTGAAGAAGAGGTGACCAAAAGCATTGGATATTTAAGGGGATTTCAGGTAAAAATCTACCTCTCACTATCTTGCTTTTCTGGAAATGACCAAGTCAATATATTAAAGAGGAAATTGTTGATATGATATTTCTGGGTATTTGTTGGGGATTCCCTTCCTTTCCCACACCTAAATAACGGACTTCCTTTCTAGGGAAGAATTAAATGGTATTTGGAAGTTTTGAGATCCAGAATATTGCCTTTGTTCTCAATCCCCTTTTGAAGTTTTTTTTTTTTCCCTGCAGAAAATATGAACACTTTTAAAATGCCCCAAATGTATTATTTATTGTCTGCTGTCAATAACAGTTTATTCCCAGTTCAAAGTTACTTTCATGCCACTTTATGTTATTCTTTCATTTGATGCAGTTTCCTTATTATGTTGTTCCTGTGAACATGGATCGACTGTTTTTTATTCCAACCTACTGAGCCCCTCAATTTCATTCAATAGGGCTAAGTTACTTCTCCCCTAGGTCTCATCTGTAAAATAGAAACAAAAACATTTATTCTACATCTGTCCCTGACTTGTTGCAAAAAGCAAACCAACAGCCACAACAACAAACCGTACTGTAATCATAATTATAATTATAAGCACTATTAGATAAATATGGGGCAGTTAGTGGATAGAATGCTGGCCCTGAAATCAGGAAAAAGTTGTCTTCCTGAGTTCAAATCTGGCCTTGGATATTAGTTCTGTGATCCTGGGCAAATCATTCAATCCTGTTTGCCTCATTCCTCATAAGTAAAATGAGGTAGAGGAGAAAATGGCAAAACATTCTAGTTAATGTCTGTCAAGAAAACTTCAAATAAGATCATTAAAAATTGGACATGATTAAAAAATGACAACAACAACCAATATAAATTTGAATATTCATTGTTTTTATAACATACACTTCCAGAGTCTATTTTAGAGTTAGGGAGAAATAAAAAAAATGGATCAAGGAAAAGGATTTATTAAGCATTCACAAAGGGCTGGACACAGCACTAAGTGCTTTACAAATATTGTCTCATTTGATCCTCACAACTCTGTGAATTTTATGCTTTTATGATCTCCATTTTATAGTTGAGGAAACTGAGATAAATAAAGATTAAATGACATGACCAGGGTTACATAACTAGTATTTGATATCAAACTTAAATTTAGATCTCCCTGACTCCTGGCCCAGAACTAATTGTTTCACACTTTGGTCCTGTGAACACAGGAGTATCTGAGTTCAAATCTGTCCTTTGATAAATACAGTACAATATACACTTAGTAGCTATATACTATAGTATGGTTAAATATATACTAGAGGTATATATCTGGACAAGTCATATAACCCTGTTTGCCTTAGTTTCCTCATCTTTAAAATGAGTTGGAGAAGGAAATGGCACATCATTCTAATATCTTTGCCAGGAAAATCCCAAATAGGGTAATGTAGAATCAGACATGACAAAAAAAATTACTTCACTAAAACTCTATAGGGAAGTCTTGTTCCATTTGGATTTTTTATGTGGAATTCTCCATAACAATGAGAGCACCTTTAGGGGACATACAACTTCACTTGCTATGCTTCAAATGTTATCTCTAATAATCAGAATCAATTAATTATGGGGATAAAAAATGCATGTTTTCAATATGTACAACTCTTTGTAAGTCTTAAAACATTATATAAATAGCAACTATTATTATTAATTGAAGTCAAAATTCCTGGATTCCAATCCAGGCTTTGTCATTAATACTTGTGAGATCTTGGGCAAGTCACATCTCCTCTGGATTTCAATATCTTACCCATAAAATGAAGGGTTTGGACAAAAGGACCTCTAAATGTCCTTCCAGCTCTAAGTGTGGTTTTATGATTTCCAAAATTAAATTCAACTCTATCAGCAAAAGAGACAGTTGCTTTCCTGAAAGTTAATGAGACTTTTATAATAATAGAAGTCAGTCCTTACAAAGATAATACTTTTCTTCTGAACAACTAAGACTTTGTCTAATTTGTCTTTTTTACTTGTCTTCTAAAATTTGTTCCCTTGTCTAATATATATATATATACATATATATATATATACACACACATATATATGTATATATTTATATACAGACACAGACACACACAGACACACAACACACACATACACACACATTCACACATATCAGTTTTCTTTTTCTTCATCAAAGCCTACAAAGGAAGGAAATGAAACACAAGGCCCTTTTAAGTAATAAATAAATCAAGCTTGAGGTCCCAAGTCATTGCAGACAGTTTCCATAGTATTGTTACCAGTTCAGGTCACATTGTCAGTTTACTGCTACAACTATTTCAAGAAAAAAAAGGTTAATGAAGAAAGTTCCTGAGCCCCTTGCCCACCCATTTTCATGATGAAAAAAAAAGTCTTTCTATGCAGCCTTGAACAACAGCTTACTACCTAAAGCCAAATTTCTTATTATACAAATGGGCATTTTATGTTCAGATTTTGGTAAAGAAGCACTTGTTAATTACTGACTGTATTGCAAGAACTCTACTAAACACTCGAGATCCAAATATAAGCATAAAGAAAGATTCTGCTCTCAAGAAGCTACCATTCTAAGGAGGGGAGACACCACATAAAACAAATCTGAAAAGCCTGATTTGGGCATTTAAATTTAAAATAGAGGCTCCTAGGAGAGTTGATCAATTAGAAGAGGAAACTGCAGGGGCAGAGATTTTCTAGGTGAGAGAACTCAGAGCTCAGAGAATGAAGGAGAAAATATTTCTTGCATGTGTCTTTCCTTTAAAGTGGAGATTCTAGGAGGAAATGACTAATCAGGACAAGGGGATCAAGGGCAGAGAGATCTTCCAGGCTGAGAATGGCAATGGAAAAATCTTGTAGGGTTGGAAGTTGGAAAATGAGAAGTCTGTAGTATCAAGACTGGAACCAAAGAGCAGTAGAAAAAGGAAAAAATCCAAGAAGAGGAGTAAATAAATTGTAAGCTAGGAATGATATTTATTAGGAAACTCAGAGGATGGAAAAATACCACATATAGTATATATATTCATATTATGTGTTTATTTCTATCTCTTTGATCTATCTTTCCATATCATTTAAGGGTGGTAATCAGGGGTCTTTAAACCAGATACTATGCTACATTCTGGAGATACAAATACAAAACAGAGATAATCTCCCCATCAAGAAGTTTATATTTTTACAAAAGGAGAATACAACTAAAGGACAACTATCTTGAGAAAGGTGTTTTGGTCTTGGAAGTTACATTGTATATTGACAGTCTAGTGATTAAACCTTTCCAGAATGATACTGTTGAGATTCATAGGAGACCCCAAAAGATTGGGATTACAATCTGGTGTTGCAAGATGTCTCAAAAAAAATTGGCTTGAACCCATCTCCAAGTCAAAGTGCAAAGTTTATTGTAATTTCAATGCCAATTGAAGCAGGTTAAGTTCTAAAGTTCTAGCAAAGAACCAGGAACAAGAAGATAAATTTATAGGAAAACACAGTGAGATCTGGTTCTTTATGTCACTGATATGCTAATTTTATGGTTTAGAGGTAGAAATGAGGAGTAATCTAGTATGCACTTCACCATTTGTCTCACAGACTCTGTCATCACTGACCAACAGATTGTTATTTGGCAGCCAAAAAGGTTTGTAGGACTATACTCTAGTATTGCTAAGGACCTGAGATTTTAGGATTATTGATAGACATATTATTAGAACAATAGCACTCCTAAAGCCAGGGGCCCTCAGGATTACTACTATATTTCCCCTAGAAATGTACTCCTATTTATACTCCATTGAATTCTGTCTCACATAACAAAGAAATACATACTAACAGCTATCCTGAGGTATAGTGTTATTTAACATATATCTATTTATAATCATCACCCGAAGCTATAGTTGCACACTTCTGACTTCTCTACCTAGAAAAGAGCTACTCTATAACCTACATGCACACAAACCACATATCTTTAAATGTCTTTGGATTACATTTCCTTTTCAGTTGACAAATGAATTCAATTCCCTGACTCCATTTTCCAGTATAATGTTTAATTTTCCTTTTATTTATCTCATTATGGATTCCCAGAACTTATAATCACACACAAACCACACTGTCCAGCAGTAGCTTGCTTAAATTGAGCTTGGGCTTAATGGGTTTTTTCCATGTAATAATGAAATGTAGTCCTTTGTTTTTCCTTCATTTTCTTTGCAGCCAACCTTTTTGTTTTGCAAATTGTAGACAGCTTTGTATTACACTGGAAACCTGTAATGGATTAACAAGGTATGCTGGATATTTGTAAGTGAATTTACCATCTACAGGGAAAGCAATTAGCCTTGGTTTAACTTTCATGGGGAATGTGGAAAGTCATGCCATTAGCTATAATTTCCCCATCTGTGTGTTTTTAATATAAATGTAATAAGTCTTTCTTTTAAACAATGACTTTCATATGAAAATCACAAAGCACTTTGTCTGCCTTGCAAACCACTGGCTTATTTCCTACCTACTTGCTAGAAGGAAGGGTCAGGAAATACAGAATTATAGGATGGCTGGAAGGGAACTTGAAGATTGTCTGCTTCAAAATTCCCATTTGTTAAGGGAGAAGACTGAGGCCTAGAGGAGAAGGGATTTGCTTAAGCCACATAAAAATGATGAGCAAAGGTAATGTCATAGGATCAAGGCTTAACAACAAGGTGTGACCTAGTTGGAAGAAAGAATGAAATCATGATTTATCAACCCATAATGGAAACTTAAGATATCGAATATGATTCAATGAGACTTTGAAGCCATAGGATTCACAGTCACATCCTAGTTCTGACACTAACTACATAGGTGACTTTGGACAAGACTTTGGACTTTCTCAGATTCCTCCTATATAGAATAAGGGGGTTAAATTAGATGGATTTTAGCTCAGAAAATGTCATAATTCATTTTCAAGGAGGATCAATGACACTGTAAGGGTGATGTCTTAATTTGCTCTTGAATTGGATTTAAGTGAGGTACTCAACCTCACTCTCTCTTCCAGAGTCCAAAAAACACAAGACAACAAGCAATGTCTGGGATGTAGCAGATTAAGTTGGTGTCTGTGATGTCTGAGCAATCGCTAAGAGCCCCACAGAACCTGCTTTTGTTGCCTTTGTTGGCACTGGAACAAATTGTTCTCATTTGTTCACATCCTTAGGGCAGACATCCCTGTGATTCATCTGTGGGTTTGAAGCTTATGGTTATCTTTGACCTTGTTTAGCCTATCTATAGGGATGGTTTTATGGAAGTGTGGCTGCTCTGCTTGCTACAGCTTCTTGGAACCACAGGTGAGAATTGAAGGTTAAATGGACACCAAAGGTGGATAAGCAACCTTGAAAAGTGCTCAATAAACCTTATACCAGAGATGCTAGTCCTCCCTAAATAGCTTATACACAACAGCTCTAGATATATGATTTTATGAATTCTCTGGACCTCAATTTCCCTATGTAGAAAATAAAAGAATTAGGCTTGATGATCTCTCATGTTCCTCCCACTCTAAATCTATGATTTATACAACCTTATAATCACTGGTCCATTGATTACTATAGCTAGAGACACTGGCACTTTCTAGATGTAAGATTAAGGATTGCCAGCAATATCAAGAGAGTCTGCAAAAATAGCCATTTGTAGTTTTCATCATGGTGATGACAAGCTAGCAGATACAATGGCCACCCATGGAGATCTGGTGGGAGCAGAGAGAGAGAGGTAGAAGAAGCAGGCATCTCCGGGAATAGTAGTATGATGGAAAATATTGAGATCTCTCTTGTGTCTCTGACAAGTCAGAGACTCTCACCTGAAGGCAGCTGGATATTGATTCAGGAAGATAGTGATTGAGAGATACAATGACCACTGGTACTAAAAAGACCCCAAAAACACATGTTTCCTCACTACAAGGCAAAGCTGAGGAGATTGGGACTATTGGACTTTCCATATATTTCTTCTAGGCCACTCAAACTTTTTGTTTTTAGGATCTCTTTAAACTCTTAAAAATTGAGACCCCCTAAAGAGCTATATATTCAAGCTATCATTATTTCATAGTTATAGTCTCTTTTCTATATGTTAATACCACGGTTATATATGCTTTCTTTTGGTGATCTAAGAACTTCATTTTCTCTTCATGGATCCTTTCCTCCAGGGGGCAATGTAGACACAGCAACCTTACAATGCAGACTTCATTTACTATTTCTACCTTGCACTTATTCTTTCTAGTCTTGTCTTCGATTATTGGTTTTCATAGAATGATCTCCATCTGTTTCTTCTTTATGTGTATATGGTCCATTCCAAAGTCTTTGTGGTCCTTTTTATATGGAAATAATGTACCTTTTGTCCATATAAGCTGAGTAGCCATCTACTCACATTAAGCATAATTGATTAGCTATGGCAATTTGTAATCTGCTATAGTTTCAATTACTGTCAGTTATTAATACTATGTATCAGACATTGGATAATACGAAGAAAAAAGCTGACCCAATCTCTTCTTTCAATGAGATTGCTGTTTATTCTTTGTTTGGTTGTTTTTGTTTTTGTTTTTCCAAAGAGGACCAATGACATCCCAATGTGATGTCTTGACTTGCTCTGGAATTACATTCCAGTGAGGCAGAGTTGCACAAAATTATCAACCTCATTCTCTCTTCCAGAGTCACTGAAATATAGCAGCAAGACAAAAGTAAGGAAGACAATGGCTTAGGATACAGTTGATGATCTTGGCAACTTTAGTGTCTGACCAAACTCTAAGGATTCCATAGCATTGGCTTTAGCTGCCTTCTCACCCATGTGTTCTTCTGGGGAAAGTCTTCAAATATTTGGGATAGACAGCTTCCTAATTCACTGATGTATTAGAGATCTATTGGTTACCTCCAAAATGATTTAGCCATCTGCCTGCTCCTCAGTTCATATCTCTTACCTGATGTTAGATGATAACTAGTTTATTATATAATATATAATGTTTTAAAATTAATTATATTTATATATTAAATATATTAATGTATATTTGATTATAATTAATAATATTATATATAATATATAATAATGTAGTTCAGTTACTCTGTTTCAAATTCAATTCAATATTACAAATCTTTATCAAATACTTATTAAACATAAGAGATTGTGCTAATCCCCAGGGATATACATAAATACAGAAAAGTCCCTAGTTTTACTTATAATCTACTTATTTTTATCTGAATGATAAAATTGAATATGATGATAGATAAGGCAAGGAGCTTTTCTTTTCAGGAAGAAACCACTTCCTCCTTTCATCTCCATCTTTTTGGTTACACAAACTGTGCAGTGTGCTAGTCATAAATTTGCCAATTTACAAATCTTTGCCAACTTGACTTGCTTCCTGAGAAAGTTGTGTAGTTATTAATTCCTGAGAGTAGATGCTTTCTAGATGAATTGCCCAAAAAGAAATGTTATTTAATACAATTCAGTAATCATTTCTTAAGTAATTACTCTATGCCAGGAATTCTGCTAAGTCCTGGAGATACAGGTATAAAAATGACTATTGTCTCTGTCTCAGAAAACTTACATTCTACTAAATATTTAAATTTGTTGAAAAAGACCTATTTATATAAAAATATTTCTAGCAACTTTTTTTCAGTGTCTAAGAATTGGAAATCAAAGGAATCTGCATCAATTGGGGAATGGCTAAGCAAGTTGTGGTATATGATTGTAATGGAATTATTGTGCTAACAGATATAATGAGTAGGATAATTTCAGAAAAACCTGAAAATACTTACTTGAACTGATACAAAGTGAAATGATTAGAAGCAAGGGAATGTTGTACACAATAAAAACAATATTATACAATGAAGAATTGTAAATGATTTAGCTATTTTCAGCTTTACAAAGATCTGAGACAATCCCAAAGGAATAATGATGAAGCATACTATCTACCTCCAGAGAAAGATCTGATACTGTCTGAATACAAATTGAAGTATGCTGTTTTTCACTTTCTTTCATTCTTTTTTTAATTCTGGCATTTTTGTACAAAACAACTAATATGGAAATGTTTTACATGATTTTGCACACATAACTTATTTCTGATTACTTACTATCTCAGGGAGGAGGTAGGGGAGTAAGAAAAGGAAGGATAGAATTTTGAAATTGAAACATTTTTTAAAATACTAAAAATTATTTTTAACTGTAATTGCAGAAAATATCACACACACACACACATATAAAACAAAGATTTTGTAGTTCTGATTTGGGTTTTGTCATGAGGTAAATTTTGGCTCTTCTACACAAATTGGAATAATATGAGGCTAATGAATCTTTTCTCATAAGAAGGCTCTTTCCCAAAGAAAAGTGTATTTATGAGGAATCAATTATTTTTATGCTTTCTTGACCAAATTCTGAGATGATTAGTTGGCAATAATTGTAAGGCACTAGGAAAGTAATAGCTTTGTTCAATTTTCAATTCATTGTAAAACAGTAGTTTGAGATACAGAGGCCCAAGAAGAATGTCTGATATTAAGTATTGTATATCTTCCATTTAATTTAGGTATATCCACATATTTTTGATTGATGTGAGGGCTCTTGTTCTTCTAGATAAACTTGTTAATTCATTCAGTGAATCTGATCTATCTTGCTTCCTTGAGAGAAATAGCATTGTTTGCAAGGTATACAATAGAAGTCATTGCTAGACATCTATTTTAATCACTGATAACATACTGTTTTGTGACTGAAGAAAAAGACCATCTTTGTTTTCTTCTATTGGTTTGATGTTTGTTAAATTAAAACTAATTTGATATTGGAGTAAGTTGTAAGGGAAGGATAGGAAATTTGCTCGGAGTAAATGAAATAGGTAATTAGTTTGAATTTTCTCTTTTGGTGTATAGCCATTAACCATTGTTAATGATTCCATTAAGTTGATGAGGTGCCATTGTTTAATTAAATGAATTATTTGGGGGAATAGACAGTGAATTTTATACTTTCTCTTTTATTATATCACTAATTAGCTTAATTGCTACTCATAATTTAGGTATATGTAGACCTGGAAAAGGTCAGACAATAATGATAGCCTCTGCTCTTCCTAGAATTTCTTTGTTCAGTTTAAGCTTTAAGAAAGAGATAAATATAATTACATATCTAAATCCCTGGAAATTATGATAGGAGAGATACAAATATAAAGAATTTGATCCCTGGCTTGATCCATTGCTTAGTCCCAGTGGGAATTTTTTGCAAGGACTTTCTAGTCTATCCCCCTGTTTGACCCCATCTCTTTGCCTTTAGCAATCCATCTCAATATCTTGGCTCATTATATTAATCTCAAATGAAATTAGACTTTAGGGGGAACAGTCACTCATAACCCAGTGATGAAAGGTTGGCCAGGACAAATCCCTGGATAACAGTTTAATCTTGGAAGCATGAGGAAAAAATGTCAGGATGATCCAAGATTTTTCAGGAAGAAGCACAGATCCATTTGTCTTTAAGGATGGGTTTGGCCAGTCAAGCTCCATCAATCAGGGTGTGTTTTCTTAAAATATTTTTATTTAATAAGTTTCTCCATCTAATGATATTCTCAGAGCTCACTGTTGTGTTTGTCTTGGTCTAGTTTTGAAATGATGTTTGCTATATGTTTACAAAACCTCCTGGGATGCCCCTCCTAGCTCAGAACCTGGTTACTGGGAAATTCTCTAATTAAATCCAGGATCTCATTTCTTGTCACGGACTCTTCTCAAAATAACTTAATTCCAATGATAATATGTGAAAGTTATTTTTTAGGGCCCTATCAGATCTGTTTCAGACTCTTAGGCTTCCATGCTCTTCTAATACAATAGAAAGAAACCTCATTTCTTAGTATGTCAAGCTGTGAGACAGATTTTAAGGTCTTTGCTATTCATTTTTAATAATAGGATGGTTCTCTTGTCTTTGATGTTGAGAAACTGACTGAGCTTCTATTTAACAGTATTCATTATTTATTGCTTGAGTGTTTCCCACAAAAAATCTGTATTTTTCCAGGATTTTGTTTTATTTTACCTTCAAATTTGAAAACATACTTTCTAAACAGAAAAAATATTCCTGTGTGTGATTTCTGTAGTTGCTTATTTTTTCTTTGCATATAAAAAGGTTTTGAACTTTCATTTATTCATTTGTTATGGTTGGCATTCCATTCAAGGAACAAAATCATATTGTCTGTAACCATGGAATGTAAATTTGATGTCTGGGTATATGGCAATAGGAAAGAAAAAAAATCTCTTGTCAACCAGTCAATAAGCATCTATTAAATTGTTCCTGTGTAGTAAGTCCTATTATAAGCATTGAGGATACAAACAAAAGTAGAAATATGATTTTTGACCATAGAGAGTTCACATTCTAATAGAGGAGACTCCATTTGAATAACTGTTTATAAGATATATATACATATATGTATATATATGTGTATATATATATATATGTACATATATATATATATATATATATATATATATATATATATATATATATTAGATGAAGGCAATGTGAAAGAGATAGTAGTTGGATGGGAAAGGATTCCTCCAGAATACGGACTTTGGACTGATAAAGGAAAAGTACAGGGAAAAAAACTACATAAGGATATAAATAGCTCCATGGCTGCCATAGTCTGAATTACATAATATCTAGAAAAGTAGTAACAGACCCTCCGAACAGCGCAAGGCTGGCTTATTTTGGGCTAGTACAATGCTGTATCAAACTGTGCCTTCAAGAATAATGGAGCTTAATCTTTTGCTATTACTTTTACTTCATTTTTGAACACACTTTCCTCCAGGCAAAAGAAAACAGAAAACATTGTTTATATATAATAAGGGCAGACAGTTATAGAAATATCTACTCTTTTATTTTTGTAGGTTCCCGAGAGTATTAGCAGATCATCTTCACTGGGGACTGACTTCTATTAAAACACAGAATCTCAGCACTGGAAGGAAAATCTGAAGTCATCAAGAATAACCAATTCCCAAATAAGAATGCCCTCTCTGACAACCCTGACAAGTGATTCTCTAGTTTATGCTGGAGGACTTTTGGGGATAGGAAGCCCAATTCTCTTCTAAGATTACAGAAGCTCATTCCACTTTTAAATAGCTCCAATTGTTGGTGGTACAGTGGATATATTACTGGTCCTAGAATTAGGAATAATTCAGTTTAATTCCATCCTCAGATACTAGCTAAGTCACACTGGTGAAGTCACTTACCCATTCTCTGCCTCAGTTTGCTCATATGTAAAATGGGAGAAAACAAAAATATCTTCCAATTCGAGTTGTTGTAAGGATCAAATGAGATAGTTATCAAATGATTTGCATACTTCAAAGCACCATCTATATAAATGCTAGCTATTACTATTGACTATTATTACATTTCCTTTTCTCTTCTTTCTCTTTGCCATTGCTCATTTAAAGAAAAAAAAAGACTATTTGCGGCTGTGCAGGAAAAGTCAAGAATTTAAAGTAATTCTTTATCTAAATAATTAGTAATACCAAAAAAAAAAAAAAAACTGAAAAGTGTCATAGTTTTTTGCTTTCCCCCTAAGTCTTACACATTGATTCAATGACTTGGATAGTTACTTATGCTTCCTCTGCTTTAGCTGTGAAGAGGCTATTTCTATGATTTTAGGGACAAAGATATGTTTCTCTGACTTGATGTCTTTTTTTGCTTAATGAAACTTAATGCAAACTAGTGATGATTGGTTTGATTTAGCCACTTTCCTTTTCTCTTATTTTTGGTATAAAACAAAAGACAAATGAAAGATGGAATTTCAGAGGGATTTACTTAATGAGTATTACAAAAGATAGATCCATGTTCAGGTCCTCCAGGTTAATGATATATTAGAATATCATGGTTAGATTGTCTGCTTTATGGATTATTTCCACCCAATGTGAAAGCTCAAGACAGTTTTCTTTGAGAAGTTAAGTATTATTTCTTCTCTGAGTGTTATTCTTAGTGGTTAGGGATAGGGGGAGCTCAAGAGTCATATTCTAGTACAGGAACTTGATTAGGGACCAGTTTTAATCAGACAATCAAATAAATCTTCCTAATAATAAAGCCAATTTTGTTTCTATGTCCTACTTCAATCCTCCTCACAGACACAGAGTAGCAGGGTCCTTAAGCAGAAACACACTTTCTCCTATTAGTACAAAGAATACATTTGCCCATGGTCGAAATAGAGATGGATTAGCCCAGAAAGAAGGGAGTAAATTTATACAACAGGTTCTTTTAAGAGGGGACCCCACACACCAAACAGGAGGGATTTTCTATTTCATCCAGTCTTAGCTATGCATTAATTCACTAAATTTGGTAAATAATCTTAGCTAGATTGAGGTGAGCAGCCAAATCAGATCATCAGCCTCAGCACCAACATCAGCAAGTCAATAAATATTAATTCAGTGCTTGCTATGACACATGTACTGTATTACCAGAGATGATCATTATAATAAATATAATGAGAGTGACAATAATAATACTTAGAACAATAACAATAACGGTGGTGATGATAAAAATAACAAATTTTATGGATTTTCCAGTCTGAACCTGTGACTTTATTGTTGAAATTAGTTTTCTGGGTTGAGACTCCTTCCATTTAGTACAAATCAACAACTATTATTAGTCTTGGAGAATTAATTTAAGGAACTAAGAAATTGAGTAACATAGTCACACAACTAGTATGAGTTACTAGTGACCTCACTGGACTTTAATGACTCCAAAAGAGAGAGTGAGGATGATAACTCTATGCAATTCTCAAATCCAATTTGTAGGCAAGTCAACATGTCATCCATGATGTCACTGATGCTTCTGATACCCAGTTTTTATAGGATAGGAAAAATGGCTTCTATAGATGAAAAGAGTTTATCCTAAGTCACTATTTTTATGATTACATATTCATGGTCAGCATGGCATTTGTGGAGTACAAATGGGTCTGTTTACTTCCTGCCAAAGTCCCTGAATCAGAATTTGGGAATGTTTGTTGTCAGCTAATATCTTTGTGTCATGAACACTTTTGTCTAAATATCTAATATTTTGTAATATTTTAACTCTTCAGGGTTCCTAAGTATTATAAACAAACAAATCAATCCACAATTCCAAACTGTTCTGATGAACAATATTTTCAGGGTTCCAAAATATTATAGACAAATCAAACCACAATCCCAAACTAATCTGATGAACAAAACTGTTCTGATGAACTGAACACATAGAATGGGTCTTGCCGAATCTTACTTCTTTGATTCTGTGAGTTGGCCCATGTCACCCTTGTTCTCTAAAGGATTGTTTCTTCTTCTGTCAGATTAGGAGGTTGTTCTATGTGATCTCTAAGATTCTTTGGCATTCTATCCTTACATGTTACAGGAATTCTACTCTTCTTTTTACATATACACTGGCATACTGTTATTGGTTTATGTAATCTTTTACTGAATTTTTTTGAGAAGTCAATAACCATTTGTGATGATATGCTGATTTATAACATAGGGATATAAGTACTCACATAGGTGAGGAGATACCATAGAAACTTGTCTATTATTCAAGCATACCAGCCTAGAGTCAGGAAGGTGTGGGTCAATTTCTGCCTTTTGACAATTATGATATTAATAACTATAATTTATATAGCAATTAAAGATTTATAAAGCATTTTACATGTATTATCTCATTTGATCTTCATGGCAATCCTGATGTGGGTACTTTTATTATCACTTTTTACAGATGAGGAAATCAAAGCACAGAGTGATTAAGTAGCTTTTCCAAGATCACATCCCAAGTAAATGTGAAAGTCAGGTTCTATTGACTCCAGTTCAGCCCTTTTCCTCAAAATAGACTGTCTCTTAAAAGCACAGGAAAATCACTTAGTCTCTATGTGCCTTAGGCAACTGATAAAATCACAGATTTAGGGAAGATATTTTTAAAAATGAGTATCAGAGATTTATCTAAATCATGGACAGGTTGTCAAAGATTTGGAGGAATTTCCCCATAGTGGGACTTCCCAGTGTTGCTTCTAAAGAATAGTTATCCCTTCCATATCACTGGGATTCAGGGTGAAGGCACTCTCACAATTTGGAAAATCCATATAACATTTTTTGGCCCTTCCTTTGAACTAGAGAAGATGTCTGAATTATTATACTATTGAAAGCAAATAGGCATATTTTATATACCATGTATATACATTATATATAATACCCTACACATATTTTATGCATTTCTGATTTTTAAATGTTTTCTGTGTCATCTGCTAACCTTCATGTACAGTCTGTGGCTTCTAAAAAATTCCCCCAAGATTCCAGTTTAATTTCTTTGACCAACCCATGATAAAGTAAAATTGTGATAAAGAAAATAATGATGTAGGAGAGATAACTGTACTTTCCAAGTCATAGGAGTCATGAGTGCATCTCAAGTCATCACTTCTATTTTTATATTTGTATGGTGAGTGGGGATTTTCTGGACTATATGTGGATTTAAAGCAATCTCTTACACCTAATACCTGTATTCTTTGCAGCCATTTCCAAACTTTACCACCTACACATTCCAGCCACTCTCTCAACCTTTTTCATCAGAATCTAAACTGCTCCTGGACAGGGCTCCAATACATGATCTTTTCCCTTATCTGTCCTGAAAGGGAGAACTTTGTTAGTCTTGTTCAGCTGTACCTAAACTTACTGATTGTTTCCATACTGTAGATTATTTTTGCTTTATCCTTTGCACTTAACACCTGGCAAAATCAAGTGTTTAATCTGTGGTTTTCATTCATTAATAGTGAGGTGAGAGAATAGGGACATCTGTGAACACATCTTGAAGATGGCATCTACTAGGTGAGCCGTCACTAAAAATCAGTCACTCCTTCTTTGGGCACCAGGATTACTTCAGGACCTCATACAGGTCTAAAACAGGCTGATAGAGCTCTTCTTTTGAGGCAGGCAAAGGTTTGTTTATGTACAAGGGTGAGAGATTGGAGCTGGAGGTATTAAATAAAGCTAGCCAAGAAGCTCCAGATCACTTAACCAACCACATAAAAGGTTACAATTTATGATAGATAACATTCCTCCCCTGTATAATTGAAAAGATATAATAAATTAATGAGAGAACATATATTCATTTTATTATGAGCTTGAGAAAAATAAATTTCAAGGTAAAATCACGTTTTGTATCCATTAGCAAATAAATTGGGGGTAATCCCAGGTATGAGATCAATTTGTGCTTCAGTTTTATACTGCTGGTGCTTATATTAGACAGCAGACAGAAACATATAAGGATATAGAACATCAAGAATTGAATAAGGACTGGATAGTGATATTCCTCTTCACCCCATCCCACTTTTAAGCTCATTTTTTTTAAAGCAAGCAAGAAAGTTGAGATTTTTTTCTTCTTCAAAAGTTGTATTTACTGGTAACTGGGACATTGATTTCTTACATCTTTTGAAAAATGGTATTAGATAACATAGTTCATCAGGCAAACAAAAGGGTGGGATGTATCAGTGGATTTTCAGAGATGAGGTAAAGAGAAGAAAGGAATGGGAAGATGAGGAATTGGTTTCGCTTCAGAAGCAGCTTCATCTTTCCAGGACATATGGCAGCTTTCCTTTGCTAGCAACTAGGAATCAGCATTTAATTATTTGTGAGTAAAGGGATTTAGATTTGCAACTCAATAAGTAGAGATGAAGAGATTATCTCTCATTCTGTTATGTATATATAAATTCTACTGCTAAAATTACATAGCAAAATTTTGAAAGATCATAGATTTTAACCCGGAAGAGACTTCAAAGCAGGATTATGCTAGAAAATGTTTAACAACTAACTCTTCAAAAGAAAATAAAAATATGACATATTTTAAAGTTTAATTTGCATCATCAATCCATTTATCCATCACTTTGATAAGTCTAGAAATCAGCAAAAAAACCAAAAACAGGTTTGATTTGTAGCATATGATTTCAAATTTTAAAAATCAATTCATTTAAAATTGACCTATGGAAACTTGTTTGAGTTATTTTCAGCATATTTTTGCCTCAGGGGTCATTGAATACAAACCTTTCATTTCACAGATCAAGAAACTGAAACCCAGAAATGATCATTGATTCATCAAAGGTCATAATGCCCAGGTCAGCTAGGAATTTAGGCTCCTGATCTTCCCATGTTGCCACACTTTCTAAAGTTGAGTAATCTTATAAATTCCAGCATACATTTTCGGTTTGTTAGGGAGAGAAAATGAGAACCAAATTATAAAACTAGGTTTTATAAAATAACATATCTTAGAACCTCAGAATTAGAATAGGGTCTTGGATATTGCCTGGTACAACTTATGGTCCAGTGTAGGTATCACCTCTACAATGTCCCTAGAAATGAACAGTTATAACATGCTTACAGTCAAACATCTCTTTTTAAACTAATCTTTGGAAACTTCTTTCAGTTTCATAATCATTTGCTGGCAGGGGCTGATTGCTGACAAGATGTTTATTGTGGTGTCATCATTAATGACCTAGCTATTGTCTTGTTGCAATGGACCTCTTTCAAATGGAGTCATTCTGTATCCTGTGGGTACTGATTTAGGAACAGTGGGACTAAAGAAGCTCTCCCTTACCCTTTTCCAGCTAGGTGTCACAATAGACAGAACCCTGCAACTGGAGTCAGTAAGATGAGTTAAAATATGATCTCAGATATTTGCTAGTTGTATGATCTTGGGCAAGTCACTTAATCTCTGTCTGCCTCAATTTTCTCATATGCAAAATGCAGATAATAATACCTATCTCCTGGGGTTGTTATGGGGATAAAAATCTTAAAGATTTATATAAGTGCTAGCTATTTTATTATTAACTGATAAATAGATAGATAGAGGTATATCTCATTTTATTGTATTTTACTTTACTGTACTTTGCAGATATAACAGGATTTTTGCTTTGTTTTGTTTTGCTTTTACAAATTGAAGGATTATGGCAACCCTTTGTCAAACAAATCTAGTGGTGCCATTTTTCCATTAGCATATATTCATATCATGTCTCTGTATCTCATTTTGGTAATTCTCACAGTATTTTAAATTTTTTCTCTATTATTTTAACTGACATGGTGATTTGTAATAAGTGATATTATTGTTGTAGTTATTTTGGGTTTCCACGAACCATACCTATATAAGATAGTAAACTTAATTCATAAATGTTGTGTGTATTCTGACAGCTCTACTGACTAGCTGTTCCCCTGGCTCTCTGCCTTAAGTATTTGTATGGTTTTAGAGGATTGAGTAATTTTGGAAGAAGTTCTACTGTGGGTAAAATGTTATCAAACAGCATCACATGCTATAAAGGAATCTTTTGTGAAAGGAAAAATCAATCAATGCAGCAAAGTTCATTGTTATTTTATTTTAAGAAATTGCCACAGCTACCCCAGCCTTCAGCAACCCCTACTGGCTCATTTAGCAGCCATTAATACTGACACAAGATCTTCCTCGAGCAAAAACATGATTTGATATTAAGTGCTCATCGATAGGTCAAAAATAACAATTCTAAATAAATTATCTAGTTATTCAGTGCCATATCAATCAAACTCCTAAGAAATTATTTTATAGAGCTAGAAAAATAATAACAAAGTTGATATGGAAGGACAAAAGGTCAATAATTTCAATGGAATTAATGAAAAAATGCAAATGGAGGCGACCTAGCTGTACCAGACCTAAAAATATATTATAAAACCATTTAATACTGGCTAAGAAATAGAGTAGTCAATCAGTGGAATAGGTTAGGTTCACAAGCCACAATAGTCAATGACTCCAGCTTCTGAGATAAGAATTCACTATTTGACAAAACCTCATCTTTGGGGATAAGAACTCACTATTTGACAAAATTTATTGGGAAAATAAAAAAAAAATAATATGGCAGAAATTAGGCATCGACCCACATCTATACCAAGAAAAAAGGATATTCTACCTCTCAGATCTGTGTAGAAGGAAGGAATTTGTGGCCAAAGAAGAACTAGAATATATTATAGAATACAAAATGAATAATTTTGATTATATTACATTAAAAAGTTTTTTTGTTTTTTATTCTTTTTGCTGAGGCAATTGGGGTTAAGTGACTTGCCCAGGGTCACACAGATAGGAACTATTAAGTATCTGAGGCCAGATTTGAATTCATGTTCTTCTGACTTCAGGGCTGGTGCTGTATCCACTGTGCAACCTAGCTGTTCTGAAGTTAAAAAGTTTTTGTACAAATAAAACCAATGCAGACAAGATTAGAAAGGAAGCAGTAAACTATAAAATTTACATCCAAAGGTTCTGATAAAGGCCTCATTTCTAAAATACATTAGAGAATTGACTCAAATTTATAAGAATACAGACCATGTTGCAATTAATAAATGGTCAAAGGATACGAATAGACAATTTTCAGATAAAGAAATTAAAATAATTTCTAGTCATATAAAAATGCTCTGTCACTATTGGTCAGAGAAATGTAAATTAAGACAACTCTGAGGTACCACTACACACCTCTCAGATTGGCTAAGATGACAGGAAAAGATAATGATGAATGCTGGAGGAGATGTAGGAAAACTGTAATGCTAATACATTGTTAGTGGAGTTGTAAACTAATTCAACCATTGTGGAGAGCAATATGGAACTATGCATAAAGCTATGAAACTATTCATACCTTTTGATCCAGCAGTGTCTCTACTGGATCTATATCTCAAAGAGATCATAAAAAAGGAAAAAGACCAACTTGAGCAAAAATGTTTGTAGCAGCCTTTTTTTTAGTGACATCATTTGGAGAATGACTGAATAAGTTATGGTATATGAATGTTTTGAAATATTATTGCTCTATAAGAAACAATCAGCAAGATAATTTCAGAAAAAACCTGGAGAAACTTACATGAACTTATGCTAAGTAAAGTGAATAGAACCAAGAGAACATTGTGTACAGCAACAATATTATACAGTGATCAATTCTGCTGGACATGGCTCTTTTCAACAACAAGATGATTCAGGTAAATTCCAATGGTCTTCTAATGAAGAGAGCCATCTGCATCCATGGAAAGGACTGTGGGGATTTAGTGTAAATCACAACAGAGTATTTTCACTTTTTGTTGTTATTTGCTTGCATTTTGTTTTCTTTCTCATTTTTTTTTTTATTTTTTTGATGTGATTTTTCTTGTGCATCATGATAATTGTGGAAATATGTATAGAAGAATTGCACATGTTTAAGATATATTGGATTACTTGCCCTCTAGAGGGAGGGGTAGTGGGGAGGGAGAAAAAGATTTGGAACATAAGGTTTTATAAGGGTGAATGTTGAAAACTATGCATATGTTTTGAAAATAAAAAAAAAACTATAAAAAAGAAAAAAAAACATTATTTGACTGAAGACTCAGATGAGGGCTTTTTTTTTTTTTTTTTTTTTTAGCAGTGAAGCCTTTTTAATCAAGGTATGTATGTTTTTAAAAAATATATTACTGTTGCACACTTAATAGACTACAATGTAGTGTAAACATAACTTTTATATATACTGGGAAACCAAAAACAGAGTGACTCATTTTAATGTGATTTTTATTCACTTTATTGTGGTGATCTGGAACCAAATCCTTTCTATATCTGAGGTATGTCTTTATGTGTGTATGTATGTGTGCTTATGTATGTATGTATGTATGTACATATATAATATGTATATATATGCCATAAATTTTGTAAATTGAAACTTTATTCACTAGAAGTTGAAACTTCTGTTCCCTATTTCCCCCCAAATAGGTGAAGAATAACAAGAACATTATAAATAAGCAAGTATCTAAAATAAATTCAATTATAGGTTCATAAATTTAAAGCAAGAAGAAAGACCTGAGAGGTCATTGAATCTACCTCTCCCCTCATTTTACAAATAAGAATCTTATAACTTAGGAACATTAAGTGATTTACCCATGGGTTACACAGCTAGTAAGAATTTGAGACTATACTTTGGTTGAAGTAGTAAGGAAATTGAGGTTTCTTCTTGCAGTCCTTCTCTACAGTTATACCTTCCACATTATAACTTTCCCCATCAGAGTTTCAAAATATTGTGGGCCCAGATAAGAAACTAAATGGGAAATTAGGGGGAGTTTTGAGGAAGTTGACAATAATGCACGAAGGCCAACAGATGACACGGAAAAAATACTTTTACTTAACATTGGCCTATATATAGCCTATGACCAAATATTTAAAGTAATGCTATGATAAGGTACTGCAAACATTGTATAAAAGAAAAAAAAGATGTCTTTTTTGATACAAAGAGAGGGCCAAAAATTTTTATGTGGATTTTCTAGATCATGGGGATGCTGTGCTCCTAACTCCCAAGATGTGAAAGGAATAGCTATACTACTCTACTCCTAGAGTGACTAGATTATAAATTATGGCAGTAGTTTTTAGCCTCTGGTGAGAGGAAATATTTTACTGTAGGGTTTTCTTTCTAGGATTTCTTTATGATTTGAGGATCTTTTTCATTGTTTACCAGAATCTGGATTTAAAATTCTCATAGTTACTAATTGGGGGAATTTTAAGACTTCCTTTTTGACTCATTTCAACAAATCAAGAAGGAATCAGGGAAATTGTGATTTTAAGTGACTTGTGGCTTATGAACAAACCATCTTCTATTGTGGGCACACAATGAATTATTATTGTTATTAATTTGGGTTAATTATCATTATTTATATTATTATTTTTTTTATTTACTTTTTCTCCTTTCTCTTTCTGTATGTTTTAATGAATCATTAATGGTTTGGTGTCAATTTGGAAGGTCTCTGGTGGAATGTTCAAGGGATGCTTGGCTCTGTGACATTTAACATTTTAATCAGTGACTTGGACAGAAGCATAGAGAGCACAGTTCTCTTTTCTCTAACGTTTATTAGTTGTCTATTCTTTGACAAATCAAAAGTCTTAGTTTCCTGATCTGTAAAATGAGAGTTGGATAGAACAACTTTGGAGGTCCCTTCCAGTGCTAGATCTATAAGTCTTTTAGGTTTAAAAAGAACAAATGAAGTATCTTACACTTAAATTTTAAAAAAAGTCTCTATAATTGCAAGTTGGGAGGGGGAGGTTGACTAGATGACAATTTTATTGGGAAAGATCTTCAGATTTTAGCAGATGGTTACTATTAGGAGGCAGGTAGATCGCTCTAGTTAGAGCTCTAGTTAGAGCTCTAGTTAGAGCTAGATCTCTCTAGCAGTGGTTAGAGAGTTGTGCCTGAAGTTAGGACAACCTGAATTCAAATTTGATGTCACACATTCACTAGCTGTGTGACCTGGGGCAAGTAAGTGAAACTGTTAGCTATAATCCAGTGGAAAAGGAAATGGCAAACCACCCCAATATCCTTGCCAAGAAAACCCCTTCTGGGGTCACAAAGAAGTAAGAATGACTGAACAACAGCAGTGTAATACTAGACTGCATTAAGGAAGACAATGTGCCAAAAAAAGTAATAATTCTTCTGACTCAAATCTAGTCAGACTAGGTTACTTAAAGAATTCTGGAATATTGTAATCTCTTCTTGGGAAGGATATAAAAAGCCAGATGTAGCACACTCTTTTAATCCCTACTTCAGGGAGGCTCAAGCTGGTGGATCAATTTTACTCAGGAGTTTGGAGCTATTATATGCTAAGGCAAATAAGTGTTTATACCAAGTTTGGCCCCAGTGTGGACTCTTAGGATGTCACCAGGATGTCTAAGACAAGGTGGACCACCCTGGATCAGAAATATTAGGAGGTCAAATTTCCCATGCTGAACAGTAATGAGATTAGACTCATAGTTGTGAGTACAGGCCACTGTACTTCCAAAGTGGACAAGATAAGGAGAAACAACCTCAAAAAAAAAAAAAAAAGATATATGTGAACTTGAATGTGTCCAGGAGAGGAAGACTAGAATCGTAAAAGATATAATGATCCTGCTATCTGAGTATGAATTTCAGGGAGAGAGAAGTAATTGTATATTTTTCCTGGTGAATAGAAGATTTAGAAGGAATGTAGTAGCTCTCTCCAAGTATCTGTGGTTTGTCTACCACCATCTAATCAATTCACTGGGTATTTAGGTAAGTGTTTACTTACCTAGGTAAGTAAATTTTTACTTTTAGGTAAAATTAGGTAGGGAGAAGGGAAGTGATAAAAAGACAAAAAAAATGATCTCTGTCCTCAAGGAGCATATGTTCTATTGTTGGAATTTTGTTTGGATTCAGAAGGAAGAAATAGGAGCAGTGGGTCAAAATTCAAAAAGCAGTGGGATGAGTTGAGGAAAGTGAAGAATTATCCAAAAACATAATGAATAGAATGGGCTACCTTGAGAGACATTGTGTTTCCCATTGAAGGAGACTAAGAAAGCAAAGGCTAGATGACTATTTGTCAGTTTGCTGGTCAAGGGATGGGTTTTTTAAGTATGAATTGAGTATGAATATCCATTTTGAATAAATGGATATTCAGGTCCCTTCTGACTTTGAGATTCTGTGTTTTTGCATTATGCATGACAGGGTTGAAAGTAGTTTCTATTAAAATGCTTTTCTGTTAACCTATTAACCTTTGGTGACCAAAGGACTTATTTCTATAACCCTGTACTTTGAGTTTTGCATTAAGTATCTGAATACTAGTTTTAGAATTTTGATATGTAGACTTGATACTTGGACACATGACAAATCAAGTCACCTGGCATGTCATTACATCCACTCCCTCAAGAAAAGCTGCTCCATTATCTTGAGTTGTTTTCTTAACTGAAGGGCCTGTAATGGGATGGTGACTTGCTTGTTTTAAACCTAATGATAATTATGTAATATGGTTTAATATACAGGTTAAAGTTTACTAAGTGATTTATAAATATTACCTCATTTGTTCCTCATAACAACGCTGGGAATGAGGGCTTGCATTGTAGTGGAGCAGTGTCAGAGTAGAGAACGGGATGTATTCAAGAGATGTTGCAAAGATGAAAACAATAGGCTTTGGCAACAGATTGGATGTAGGGGATGGAGGATAGTGATGGTGAGAGACTGTGAGAGATAACTCCTAGTTTGATGCCTTGAGGGACTAGGCAGAATAGTGTTTGCCCTTTCCAATAAAAGGAAAGATTAGAGAGGGAAGGAAGAAAAAAATTTCTATTTTAGACATATTGAGTTCAAAAAATTCCACTGTATATCCAGTTTGAGATGTCTGAAAGGCAATTGAAGATACAAGATTAGAAAACAGCAGAGAATTTAAGGCAGAATAGATAACTTTGAGAATTATCAGCATAGAGATGGTAATTAAATCCATGGGAGCTGATGAGATAACCAAATGAAGCATTATGGAGGGAGAAAATAATAGAGATCAGGAACTATGAAGGATACCTATGATTGGAGAACATAATCTAAAAGAGAATTCACCAAAGGAGAACGAGTTGTCGGATAGATATGATGAGGACCAGGAGACATAGCAAGGCAACTGATAATGAAAATTGAAGTTAGATGTAATCTAGCATGGCTTATCTCACTTGCACTGTTTGACATTGTTTTGATCTCTAAAGAATGATATATGGAGATACTAGACCAAATATCTCTATAACTACTTTAACCCACAAAACTATATTAACCCTTCTGAGACTCAATTTCTTCATTTGTAAAGCATAATATTGTTTGAACTACATAATTTACAGAGTCTTTGTAAATATTAAGTGAGAAAGAGCCATAAGAGCCATAGAGGAGATTGAGTCTTGTCCCAGGGTACTTAAATTTAAAGGGGACTAATTTTTTCATTTGACAGTCCAGTAATTTTCTGTCCTGACATTTCTATGGCATCATTCTCTGCATTGTTCTTATCCATATGCTCTAAGTTAAGACAGACAAAGTGGCATTTGTCCATCATACTCCCTAACTACAATCTCATCCCCTTCTCTTTGGAGTCAGGATATAATGGATCATTGATTCCATTATAGAGGTGTAGGTAGGACTCTCTGAATGGTGACTAAACCTTCCACAATGTGACTGTGTCTGAAAAGTGCTTCGTATGAATATAAAATACAAGTGAAGGCCATGAACACCACAAATTGGATCTCAAGGCTGTCCTGCATTCCAGATCAGCTTCACTTTAGTTAGTCCTCCTCTCCTTCTTTCTCTGCCAGTTGGTTGCCCAGCTGGGGCCTCTCAGTTTCTTCCTCAATATCTCTTCCCCAACATTTCCCCCGAGGACCTTATTCTCAAATTGATTCATTCAATATTCATTTAATTAATTCCCTACTATGTGCAAGGCACTGTGCTAGATGCCAGGATATAAGGAATAAGAATTAAGACTAGATATATAATTTCACTGCACTAGGGAGCTCTCTGGGAAGAACTTCCTTTTACATTGTAGGTTATCACTGTCTTTTCAGAGTGTAGTCTCAAAAAATAGCTTTTAAAAATGTAAGGAGAATACACATTTAAGCTTACTTTGCAATTAACATTTTCTGCAACACTTTTTAAAAAGTCTAGATAATCAACAAGACAATAAGCCAAACTCTGATTGTTTGCTGACTTTTCAATTCACATTGAAAATTTAAGAATCCGATCAAGGAGTCTGTTCAAACTGACTGCTATGCAACACCTCCTATCAGCTTTAAAATCAACAATTATTTTATTTCTTTTACTATTTCTGACAGTTAGCCAGAATTGGATGGTAGTAAAGGGCAAGCTAGTCAGGATCACTTCCATGTCATTTGTCAGGCCACTTATTTTGCTTTCCCTCTAAAATTACTGTATAGATGTCTTTTTTAAGTACATTTAAAAAAAATTTTATTTAATAATTACTTTATAATGACAGAATCCATGACAGGGTAATTTTTTTTTTACAACATTATCCTTTGCACTCGTTTCTGTTCCAATTTTTTCCCCTCCCTCCCTCCACCCCTTCCCAATATTTTCTGCCATATTAAGGTGTGGGCTTTTTTAGGGCAGGGACTATATATGTACATTTCTTTGTATTCCCATCTCTTATCACTGGTATAAATTATGAGAATCAAGAATGAAGCATATGTTAAAAAGCACTAGTTGTACTAAGCAAGGGAGATGCAAATAAAAGAAACTTCCCACTCTCAAAAAGTTCACATTCTAATGGAAGAAATAAATTGCATTGAGGAATTTTCGTTTGTAAGTAGCCACAAAGCATTGGCAATGTTTCTTCATGTCATTTCTACTGAGAAAACCACATCAATTTCTAATGGAATCATTTCACTATTAAGGAATTTGGTAACAAAAATTTCTTTTTTTGCATCTTCAGGAGATGGCTTTGCAGCACTTATAGGAGCATTGTCAGGCTCTTTCTCCACCGGGCTGGATTGCCAAGATAATGACTGAGGGACTAGGCTAAAAGTCTTGTTATTCCAAAGACTAAAAGGAGGGTTCCTAGGCTGTGTCCACTGAGGTCTGAATGAAGAAGACAGCCAAAGTGGTTGTTATGATTTGACCTTAACCAAAATATACAAACAAAGACAATGCAGGAAGTGAAGCAATAGAGATGGTTCTTCCACTTGCTAGATATACAACTTAGAATGATTTGGAGATTTTACTACATCAAAAGTTCCACGAATGAAATACTCCCATAATCCTTATTTCCCTCCCATTGCCTATTTTGTTGTTTTATTAATGGTAAACATTAACTTTACTTTAAAGTGAATTAATGAATTTTACAATTTGAGTCTTAGTGTCTTCATTTGTGAAATGGGGATTTTAATACTTGTACTATCTATTTCAAAGCTTAGGCTTTGCTTAGAGTATATATTAAAAACAAACAAATAAACAAAAAACAACACAGTAAATTTAAATCACCAAATACTCCATAAAATTTTTATTTAAGAGGAATTCAAAGTGACTAGGTTAGAAATAGGTAAAGGTCTTCAATTAAAAAATGGTCAAATGATATGAAAAGACAATTTTCAGATGACAAAATTAAAGCCATCATATACTCATATGAAAAATTTATCTAAATCACTACTTATTAGAGAAATGCAAACTAAAACATCTCTAATATGCCACCTCACATTTCTCAGATTATCTAAGATGACAAGAAAAGATAATGATAAATGTTGGAGGGATTGTGGGAAAACTGGGACATGAATATATTTTTGGTGGAGTTGTGAACTGATCTAACCATTCTTCAGAGAAATTTGGAACTATGGCCAAAGGGCTATAAAACTGTGCATATCCTTTGATCCAGTGATGTCTCTATTAGATCTGTATCCCAAAGAGATCATAAAAAGGGGAAAGAACCCACATATTCAAAAATGTTTGAATTAGAAGAATTATACCTGTTTGACATATATTGGATTATTTGCTATCTAGGGAAGGGGATGAAGTAAAAGAAGGAGAAAAATTTGGAACACAAAGTTTTGCAAGGATGATTGTTGAAAACTATCTTTGCATATATTTTGAAAATAAAAAGCCATTATTTAAAAATTAAAAACAACTTTAAAATACATAAATATAGGAACCAATGAACAAACAGAAATTTAAGAGAGTTTAGGTTACATATGTCAAATCACCTTAAACAAGGCTAAAACCCCAGCAAATGTGAAGCTAGGTTGCTCTTTTAATATTTTTATTTCTGTTGCTCTACTTCGAATATATTTTCTAGTATTCCATCTCTATCCCACTCTACTTTTTCATAACTCTGTTTTCCTAAAATCCTTTAAAACTAGAACTGGCATGTAATGGACAGGTACCTTTTTCCCTTTTTTGGGAGGGGGGTGACTTGTAGCAGGGGCAACTTTAGAGTTTTTTCTTTATTCTGAGTTAAGTTCTATAGTGAACAGAATGCTGGAAGGGGGCATTGCCAGCTCTACCATTAAATATTTTTGTGATTTTATGTCAGTAAATTAATCACTATGGTACTCATTCCACCCACCCACTCCAAACAATGAGGTTCATATAAAGAGATCTGACATCTTAAGCTGGCCTTAACAGAACAAGACTTAACCATCTTGTCTATACAATTGATACAGTCTAAAAAAAAGTTTAGGGTTTCTAATGGGAACCTCTCAATTTGGGATCAGGTTGTCACATTCTTCATGGCAGAAAATGTAAATGATAGAATAAAAGAGAATGCAAGAAGGAGAGGCAAGGGAGATCATTTGCATAGTGATTGAGAAATAGATTTCATATTTAGTTCCCTTCCTTTTCTTTAGAGTTCAAATACACTGATCAATTCATTCTGATCTCAGAGGATAGAAGTGATTTAATCTTCTCTGAAGTTATCTAATTCAATCCTTTCATTTTACTGACTATCTATTCACTTCATGCCTAGGAAGATTAAGCAGACAACAAAAATATTAAGAGGTGAAAAAAATTGGAATCCAGGACCACTGACTCCTAATCCAATAAGATTCCCACTGGACAATACTTTCATTGTTTAATTCTGTAACTTTTGGAGTGTGTGTCCCATAATTACTTTACCTTTAAAGAGTGAGAAATGAGCTTGGAGTGATCAGCTAAAATCCCAGTATTTCTTTATTTGTTCTCTGAGCCCCAAGGTATCTGGCAATTCATTGGTTGGCATTGCTGACAAGTAGTATTTGAGTGCCATTTGGAATCCCAAACACATGTGTCATTCAACTCATGTCCTGAGCTATCAAATTTATCTAAACAGAAGCTATTTGTCATCAAGTTCATACAAATTCAAAAAAGGGAGAGTTTAAATCATCATTCCTCTTTTCTCATTTTTTCCATTCCCTCTCAATATTTTCTTCTTCTGTCTACCTCCTTTTACCCATTGTGAATTTCCACTCTTTCTTCTTTTTGTGAGCCAATCCGGGCTCACATGGGAGGTATGGTTTGGAGTGATGGAAGCTAAATGGTTTGTTGAAATTGGAGTGGCTCTGGAAAATGAGTCATAGACAGTCATTGGAACACCCTGTGATGTTTCCAGGGATGATGTGGGTGACAGGAAGATTTTGCTGGCTAGACTGAAATTTTGTGGGCCTAATGCATTTTTGACAGCTGGATGGAAAAATTACTGTACTTCATGAATAAGTAACCAATCTAGAGAATTTTTTTTAACAGATACTACCTGGCCAGGGGTCTTATGGTAAGATTATAATAGCAAAATTCCTATTTAAATCAGTGTTTTTTTTTCCTTTTTGAAAAAGAAATGAGAATTTTTCTTTCCCCTTCCTCACCTATACCTATCTGTTTAAATGCCAATAGATGATTGGGGAGTCCAACGTGGCCAAGAACCATAGGAAACTGGAATTTTCTCCCTTTTCCATTTCCATCTATCTATCCATTGCTCATTTCCTACTAGATACTGGATGCCCAATCTTCTCTCAGCATTGATCCCCTCAGGATAGCTATAGTTTCCATTTCATTCTAGTCCTCAAACATTCTGCTACCTTTTCAATAATTTTAGGATGGATACATGCCTGCTCACATCATTTGAATGAATAGACAGTCATCATCCACAATCCAGATGAGACAATGAAACACTGTTTCTTATCATCTCCTTTGCCATTTCTACCTAAGGTCTACTGGGACTTATCATCTGCCCTACTATTATAATTCTCAACTCCTGGACCTTGCCTTCTTGTCTCAAGTTACACTTTAAGAATTTCCAAATCTTATTAAGCAACCTGCATTAGACACTTCCTATATGATAAAAAATGGTTAAAAATCATGTACAAGTGTTCATGCATCCTTAATAGAAGGAAATTAATTGAAGAAATAAACCATCTAAGGAAGCTATTGAGCCTTTATCACTGGCAATATTCAAGAAGAGTCTAGATAATTTTCTTTTTAGTAAGGATTCCCCAAATTTGTAGTGAGGAAGTGCTATACTGACACTTCCTCAGATGGCTGAAACCATATGATTTTAGCTTTACTTCTGGAAGAAATTAAAAAGGCCATTAAATCCAATTTCTTATTTTACAGGTAAGAAACTGCTTAACTGTACCACAAAAGTATCACAATCATCACTGTATTGAACATTTCTGGTCTTTCTGGGTTTTTTAAAATAATTTTTTATTGGGGGATGGAGCCAAAATGGTGTTGAGCAGACATGTCTTTATTTGAGCTCCTCCTAGTGTCACTCAGATCAATATGAAATCAAGCCTCTGAACTGATTTTGGACTGATAGAACCCACAAATATTTTGAGGATAACAAATTTCTAGAAGAAGATATTTTGGAAGAACTTTAGAAAAAGTCTGTTTTAATGGGCACTGGGAAAGCACTGGCGCACAGACCCAGCAGTGCAGGGATACAGAATAGTGGGGTGTTCACAGAGTGGGGAACATACCTGGAGGCTTTTAAGCAAAATATGGCAGCATTAGCTACTTGCTTGGTTTGGAAGCCACTGGATCAGCAGATTTGCTGTGAGACATTCAACACATATACAAAGAGTAGGTAGTGAGCCTCTGAACCCAGAATAACTCTAGATTTGGCCACACCTACCCAGCACTGGAAGGAAGTTAGCAGCACCATCCCAGGGCAGCCACTGTTTCCTATAGAGGAAACTTGGGACAATATCCCCTTTGCCCTAAGAGTATACCTCAACCTTTAAAAATGAGCAAACAAGCAAAAAGAACTCTGACCATAGTGCTGTTTGAGGGAGGTGCTGGTCAAAAGCAAAATACTGGGGAGGAGGGAAAGTGGAAAAGTAAATAAAAATATATAACTAGGAAAAAATAAAATAATAGAAAATACAGAATTAGTCATTTTAACTGTGAATGTGAATGGGGTGAATTCTCCCATAAAATGGAAGTGGATACCAGACTGGATTAAAAGCCAGAATCCTATAATATGTTGTTTACAAGGAATACATTTAAAGCAGAGTTATACATACAGAGTAAAAGGAAAAGGCTGGAGCAGAATCTATTATACTTCTGAAGTAAAAAACAAACAAACAAATAAAAAAAACAGGGGTGGTGATCTCAGATCAAGCAAAAGCAAAAATAGAACTAATTAAAAGAGAAAAGGGAAACTATCTTGCTAAAGGGCACTGTAATGAAGCAATATCAATACTACCCATCTATGCACCATGTAATATAGCATCCAAATTCCTAGAGGAGAAGTTGAGAGGACTGTAAGAAGAAATCGACAGCAAAACTATTCTAGTGGGGGATCTCAATCTTCCTCTTTCAGAATTAGATAAATCAAACCACAAAATAAATAATAAAGAAGCTAAGGAGGTAAATAGAATTTTGGAAAAGTTAGGTATGATAGACCTTTGGAGAAAATTGAATGTTGACAGAAAGGAATATACTTTTTTCTCTGTGGTTCATAGAATCTACACAACATTGACCATGTATTAGGGCACAAAAACCTCAAAATCAAATGTAGAAAGGTTGAAATAGTAGATGCATCTTTTTCAGATCATGATGCAATAAAAATTACACACACACACACACACACACACACACACAAACAGTCAGAGGTAAATAGACCAAAACTAATTGGAAACAACTTATCAGGAGAATGACAATACCAAAATTTATGGGATGCAGCTAAAGTAGTTCTTAGGGGAAATTTTATATCTCTAGATGCTTAGTTGCATAAAATAGAGAAAGAGAAGTTCAATGAATTGGACATGCAACTAAAAAAGATAGAAAAAGAACAATTAAACACCAAATTTGAAATTCTTAAAATAAAAGGGGAGATTAAGAAAATTGAAAGTAAAAACGCCTATTGAACCAAAAAATAAAACTAACGCTGATTTTATGAAAAAACCAACAAAATGGATAAACCTTTAGATAATTTGATTAGAAAGAAAGAAGAAAATCAAAATTTTAGTATCAAAAATGAAAAGTGTGAACTTTTCATTAATGAAGAGAAAATTAGGGCAATAATTAGGAGGTATTTTATCCAATATGTTCCAGTAAATATGATAAACTAAGTTAAATTGATTAATGCTTACAAAAATATAGATTGCCCAGATTAACAGAGGAGGAAATGAATTATTAAAATAGTACCATTTGAGAAAAAGAAATTGAACAAACTATTAATCAACTTCCTAAGAAAAAAATCTCCAGGGCCAGATGGATTTACATGTGAATTCTACCAAACATTTAAAGAACAATTAACTAATATATGCAAACAATTTGAGGAAAAAATAGGGAAAGAAGGAGTCCTACCAAATTCCTTTTATGACACAGACATAGTACTGATACCTAAACTAGGTAGGATGAAAACAGAGAAAGAAAATTATAAACCAATCTTCCTAATGACTATTGATGCAAAAATCTTAAATAAAATATTAACAAAGAGATTACAGAAAGTTCATCCCTAGGATAATACACCATAACTAAGTAGGATTTATACCAGGAATGCAGCGCTGGTTCAATATTTGGAAAACTATTAGCACAATTGACTATATCAATAACCAAACTAACAAAAATCACATGATTATCTTAATAGATACAGAAAAAGCATTTGATAAAACCCAACACCAATTCCTGTTAGAAACACTAGAGAACATAAGAATAAATGAAGTTTTCCTTAAAATGATCAGTAGCATATATTTAAAAGCACCAGCAAACATCAGATGTAATGAGAATAAACTAGAACTATTCTCAATCAGATCAGAGGAAACAGGGTTGCTCACTATCACCATTAGTATCCAATATTGTATAGAAATATTATAAGAAGAAAAAGAGATTAAAGGAATTAGAATAGGTAATAAGGAAACCAAGTTATTATTCTTTTCAGATGATATGATGATATACTTAGAAAATCCTAGCAAATCAACTGAAAAACTATTAGAAACAATTTACAACTTTAGCAAAATTATAGGATACAAAATAAATCCATATATTTTAAAAATATTTTATATATTTTATATTTTTTATTTATTACCAGCAAAGTTCAGCAGCAAGAGAGACAAAGAGAAATTTTACTTAAAATAACTGTAGATTATATAAAATATTTGGGAGTCTACTTGCCAAGGCAAAATAAGGACCTATATGAACACAATTACAAAACACTTTCCACACAAATAAAGTCAGATCTAATCAAATGGAAATATCACATTTTCATGGAGAGACCAAAAGAATATAATAAAAATGGCAATATTACCTAAATTAATCTACTTATTCATTGTCAAAGCAATCAAATTCCCAAGAAATTATTTTACAGAGTTAGAAAAAATAACAAAGTTCATTCAATAATAAAAAAATAACAAAAAATCAGGGATTTCAAGGGAATTAATTTTTAAAATGTAAATTAAGGTGGCCTAGCTGTACCAAACCTAAAACTATATTATAAAATAGTGGTCATCAAAACCATTTGGTACTGGCTAAGAAATAGAGTAGTCGATCAGTGAAATAGGTTAGATTCACAGAGCAAAATGGTCAATGACTATAGTAATCTAGTGTTTGATTAACCCAAACCATAGCTTTTGGGATAAGAACTCACTATTTGACAAAAACTGGAAAAATTGGAAATTAGTATGGCAGAAATTAGGCATTGGTCCATAGCTAATATCATATGCCAAGACAAGGTTGAAATGGGTTTATGATTTGAACATAAAGAGTAATATTATAAGCAAATTAGAAGAACAAAGGATAGTTTGCCTCTCAGATCTGTGGATAAATAAGGAATTTGTAGCTAATCAAGAACTGGAGTACATTATTGATAATAAAATAATTTTGATTATATTCAATTAAAATTTTTTGTAGAAATAAAATCAATGCAGACAAAATTAGGGGGGAAGCAATAAATTGGGAAAACATTTATACATTCAAGGGTTCTGATAAATGCCTCATTTTTGAAAATATAGAGAATTGACTCAAATTTATAAGAATTCAAATCATTCTCCAATTAATAAATGGTCAAAGGATATGAACAGACAATTTTTAGATGAAGAAATTGAAACCATGTTTAGTCATATGAAAAGGTGCTCTAAATAACTATTGATCAGAGAAATGCAAAACATCTCTGATGTACCATTATACACCTCTCAGACTGGCTAAGATGATGACAGTTATTGATAATGACAAATGTTGGAAGGGATGTAAGAAAACTGGGACACTAATACATTGTGGGTGGAGTTGTGAATTTATTCAACCATTCTGAGAAAAAGTTGGAACTATGCCCAAAGGACTATTACCCTCTGAATATCCTTTGATTCAGCAGTGCTTCTATTGGGCTTGTATTCCAAAAACATCATAAAGAAAGGAAAGGGACCCCGAAATGTGCAAAAATGTTTCTGGCAGCCCTTTTTGTAGTGGTAAAAAACTGGAAACTGAGTGATACCCATCATTTGGAAAATGGCTAAATAAGTTATAGTGTATGAATATTATGGAATATTATTTTTCTATAAGAAATAATCAGCAAGATGATTTCAGAGAGATCTGGAGAGACTTGCATGAACTGATGCAGAGTGAAGTGAGCAGAATCAGGAAATACACTGTACACTGCAACAGCAAGATTATATCATGGTCAATTCTGATAGGCATGGATATTTAGGTCAGTTCCAATGGTCTTGTGATGAAGTATACCATGTACACCCTGAGTGAGAACTGTGGGAACTGAGGACATAGTGGGAACTGTAATCACAACATAGTTTTTCACTCTTTTTTATTGTTGTTTGCATTGTGCTTTCTTTCTCATTTTTTCCCTTTTGGATCTGATTTTTCTTATGCAGCATGATAATTGTGGAAATATGTGTAGAAGAATTGTACATGTTTAATATGTACGGGATTACTTGCCATCCATGGGAGGGGATGGGGGGAAGGGAGGAAAAATTATATCATAAATTTTGCAAGGGTGAGTTTAGAAATTTGTCCATGCAAAATATTTGAAAATGAAAAACTATAATAAAAAAGTAAAAAAAAATTATGAGTGCAAATGGAAAAATAAATAATTTTTTATTTATGTCTTTTTTACATCACCAAAATTCTCACCAATATTTTTCTCTTTTTTCCCTCACAAATTCACTCTATATAGCAAATTAAAAAAACAAAACAAAACAAAGAGGAAAAAATCTACAAAACTTATCAGTATATCTAAAAAGTCTGAAATATGCAATGTGCCACTTTTATGTTCTTTCAACTTTTCCAAAGGAGTGTGTCTTTTTGTAGCTCTTCTTGGAGCCATGTTTTCTTTTCTTTTCTTCTTCTTCTTTTTTTTTTATTACAATTTTGAAACATTTACTTCTCTTGTGCTCCCATTTTCATTGTTTCATTGTTGTAATGTTTTGTTTCATATAGATCATATAAAATTCTGTCCATGCTTCTCAGTCATCATCATATTTATCATTTATTGTAATAATGTGATATTTTATCATGTAACTATTTAATCATTACTAAATAAATGGTCATCTACTTTGTTTCTAATTCTTTGCTATCACAAGTGCTATAAATAATTTTAATATATATGGGGACTTTTCTGATCAATGATCTTGGACAATAAATCTGTGAAATTTGTGGGTTAAAAACTATCAACATTTTAATAACTTCATTTTGAGAATTCCAAGTTGATTTCCAACATAGTTGGCCTAATTCACAGTCCTACTGACAAAACCTATTTTCCCATAGTCCCTCCAACATTGACCAGAATATACTTTTTTATAGGTACTAATTTGTAGAATATGAGGAAAAGCAACAATGTTTTATTAAATTTGAATTTATCTTATTATTAGTAATTTTGACCATTCTGTCATGTTATCAGTTACAATTTATCATTTTTGTGAGACATGTTTCTTAATATTCTTTGACCATTTATATTTTATAGAATTGTTTTTGTATATTATATACTTTGAATAACAAATTTTTATCAGAAAAATAATCAATACAAAGATTGTTTTTCCTATTTGCTTCCCATCTTATCCTAGGTAAATTAACATAATTATAAATATTTACATATATACATACACACACACACATATATTTCCCAGTTTTATATAATCAAAGAGTTTTTTTAAGTTTTTGTTATTGACTGCACTTTGGTTAAAATATATTTTAGGACTTTCAATATGATTTTACCTTATCTTATTGTGGACACTGAGTAACATTTTCTGAGTTCTACTAAATCTTTTTCGTCAGATAACAATAATAGCAGCAACATTTATGTTGTATTTTAAAGTTTTCAAAGAACTTTACATATGTTTCTTCATTTTATCTTCATAATAACTCTAGGAGATAAGTAAATACTATTATTATCTCCATATTATAGATTAGGAAACTGAGGCAGATGGCAATTAAGTGACTTGTTCAAGTTTATATAACTAATAAATGTCTGAGGCAGAATATGAATGCACATCTTACCTTTAATTCCAGTTATATATGTACTATGGCACTTAGTTAGCCAGTAAGTGTTCCTGAGTTTATTTGATCTGATCATATTATATTAAGGGGAAATTTATCATATTTATATAACACCATGTATTCGTATTTTCCCCAATTTCTGACATATGCTTTACTAGTACAAAAGTGCTTTTATACACACACAAAAAACTGAGTGTACACTCACACATACACACACATACATGTATATATGCATTATGTATTTATAATTGTTGGTCTTCTAAATATGGCCCAGCATCAGACATTCTCCATGACAAATACAAACTGGAAGAAATCTTTGTTTTAAATATTTATCTGTTTAAAAGCAAGAGGACTGTGCCATGTGATGTTTTGAGATTCTTTCTGCTCCCCATGAAAAAATATCTGGTATTTAACTGTTTCTAGTGCCACAAAGATAATTTTTGGTTCCTGAATTGGGGATTATATGGCAATGGGTTGCAATCATTCACAGGAGACTTTTGCAGCCCATGTATGCATAGTTGGGACAGCTCTGCAAGAATATTTTCATGTGAAGTTAGCTTTCTCTGTCATCTCAACCTAAGCCTCCATGTCCTAGATCATCATATTCATGAGGAGTAGAAATTGGCTTGATTTTGTCTTGAGTTTGCAAAAATAATCCCATTTGGTGCTTCCTAGGAATGAGCAACCATGTAGTAAATGGAAGAAAAAGTTATACATAAGGCAGATGGCTCTGATTTAATGGTCAGTGAACTGAACCTTGTCAGGGTTCCCTCAGGCAGAACTGAAATAAACAAGTGTTGGTTCTCTTTGTGGATCTTCTATCTCCATCCTGGGCAGAGGCACAACTTTCTGACAGAAATGGCTACATGAAAGAGAGATAGAAATTTAATTCAATGTGACAGTGAGAAAGTGATTAGTTGTGGGAATTCCAGGGAGAATACAAAATAGGAGACAAGATTTCAATTTCAAAACACGTAGTCAGCTATTTCTTTAACAAGACCAACCAATGATTGGTGTCTTTTGAAGCACAGAGGTTCTGGAGGAAAGTAATAGGATGAACTTAGATCATTCATTCTTTCTTTCTTTAAAGTTCCCTTTGTAGTCTAGGAAGCCTAGCCTAAGTACATTAGACCTTTAACTTTTATTATTTTTTTTATTATCAAGCATTTTACCCTCTCATTTTCCTACATACTGAAAAGAAACCTCCCCAAAGGCATTTCAAATAATTGGAGCATTTTATAGCACTTTATTTACATTATTTCATTTGATTTTTACAACCCTGTGAAGGTGTCATTATTATCCCCATTTTGTAGAATAGGAAACTGAATGAACTTAAATGACTTTACAAGGTCAAACACTAAATATCTGAAGTAGGATCTTCTTCTCAAATGCTATCATCTGAAGTTTATACCTTAGGTGTTAGATGAACAAAGGGCTTATACTTATACTTTGCTTCTATTCCTAGCAGAGTATAATCCCCAGTAATTAACCTTTAAGGAACTTATTTTCTGTGTCTTTATGCTTCTAATACAATTCAAGCAATGTGTGTGTGTGTGTGTGTGTGTGTGTGTGTGTGTACCTACAAATGTGTACATACATACACACTGTGAAACAGTACCAAAATATTTTAACTTCCTGTCTATTTTTTTCCTTTATTTTTATAAATTGTTTCTCTGTTCCTTTAAAATGTTTCTCTATACTGATTTAGGTTCACATAACAAAACATGGTCAGTGATGAATACTATGAATTGCATTATCTGCACAATGTTTATATGAGGGTGGTGGGGGGTAAGGGTGATGGAACCCAGAGGTAAACTAAAAATGTACAAAAGCAAACAGATTGGAGTTCTCATCCTTAGGCAGATTGTGAAGAATCTCACCTAACAGGAGACTCAGAAGCAACATAAAAATGTTGTTAATAACATATAATTTTTAAAAGTTTCAGGAACATAATTTATAATTGAATCTCAAATTTCCCTTCTTCCTTAGAACTGTCATTGTTCCCAGAAAAAGCCAAGTCATATAGAACATGGGAATTCTGATTAATGTCCTCCAATGCATGGAGAAGAGAGACAGAATAGGGATGTGACCAAAAAGAACATAATATTCAAAGCCAAGCTCTTTGAAGAGTAAGCAGTAATGGTCTGGGAGGACTCAGCCCCTCCTCTTTCTAGAAGAAAGGAGGAAAAGCCTTCCTAAGTCAAATTCTTCCTTTCTCAGAAACAGCTGCTAGTTATATAAGTATCAGAGGCAGAGAAGGAATTCAGCTTTAGTCATTGCTCCTGCCATAGTCCTATCCTGAAGGTATCTGAAGAAATTTTTGTAATTCTTAACCAATATAGCAATTGAAAATATAATATCTAATAGTATAGAGATTTACTCTTATAACACATATAATAACAATATGACATTAAATAATAGGAACAGATAATACATGTTACAGGAAATTTAGAGGAGAAAGATGTTTGCATTTTCCTTTAATTCTAGAAGATTTTCTTTCCTCGTTTCTATCTCTTAAAGGCTCTAACTCTCTGTAAGGCTCACCAAAGGAATACATCTTAGAGAAAGCCATTCCTGAAACTTCCCTTCTTTGTGGTTAGTGTTCTCTTTAATTCCAAATACCAAATAACTGGGTATTTAGTATGTATATATTTTAGTTCTCTGTGTTGAAGTTAAATTTGAATCAGCTGAATTTCTTCCTTCCCTCATCCAGCCCCTAATAAAATATAAGTTTCCTTAAGGACAAGGCCTATATCATATATATTTTTTAAATCTCCAGAACTTAGCATTTGTTGAATTGAGATGAATTGAATAGTGACTTGTGATGATCAGTGAATGTTGCATAAAAGAGATGTTTGAGCTGAACTTTAATGAAGGGTCAACAAGTATTTATAAAGTGCTTACTGACTGATAGCCACTGTGATATGGGGACAAAGAAAGAAAAATAGAAATAACCCCAAAACTTGAAGTCATTCTTTGCTCTCAAGAAGCTCAAAGTCCAATGAACATGCAAAAACATATGAAGAATACCGACAGGTTATAGATAGGATATAGACAGGATAAATGGTGGGGAAAAAATCAAGAGGTAAGAAAAGGAAAGGGAGCTTTGTGATGGACAGAGAGGATCATGGAACCAAAGTGCCATCATGGCAAAGTTAATGGAGGAAGTGAATCATGGCATTAATTTCACTTCTCTATAGGAAACTAGTTCATGATATTTAAATATTTCATTTCGCAATCAAATACTGAATACTTAATGTCAAGTAATCCTTAGTAGATATTATAGGAGAGTCTAAAGCAATTGCAGACAAGACTCTCTACATCCTAAGAATTATGACACCTCGTAACTAAGGTAGGAACAACAAATTATAAAATTTTAAAGTTAGTCAAGGGACTTAAAGATTATTTAATTCAATCATCTCATTTCACATTTCCTTTTATAGAGGGGAAGTGACTTGATCACGGTCATGAACAAATTCATAGCAAAGACAAAACTATACTTTCCCTCTCTTCCTTTCCTTCCTTCCTTCCTTCCTTCTTTCCTCTCTCTCTTCCTCCCTCCCTCCCTCCCTTCCTTCCTCCCTTCTTCCCTCCCTTCTATTCCTTCCTTCCTTTCCCTCCCTTCTTCTATTCCTTCCTTCCTTCTAAAGCAGATTGCTCTTTCTATATTGCCAACATGTCATTCATCTTTAATCTCTCCTTGTCTACATCAGCTGCTTCCTTACTGGCTTGTTCATGTCTTCACATCCTTAAAAAATACAAATAAAACCCATCACCTGATCCACACACCCACTCTAACTATATTCTCTATAACCCTTCCCTTTTTATGTTTAAACTCCTTGAGAAGACCATTTACAGTAGATGCTTCTACTTACTTTTAAGTCTCATTCTGTTTCAACTCTTTACAATCTGGTTTCCAACCTCATCAGTGAACTAAAGTTGCTTTCTCCAGAGTTATCAGTGCTCTCTCAATTGCCAGGTCTAATGTCTTTTTCTCAATCATCAGTTTTTATCTCTCTGTAGCCTTTAACACTATCAATTAACATATTCTTGATACTCTTTTCTGTCTAGGTTTTCATGACACTAAATCTCCTGGTCCTCCTCTTTACTGATTCCTTCTTCTTAGTCTCTTTTGATGTATGGTCATCCAAATCATATCCACTAATCATGGAGTTAGTCCAAAGTTCTGTCCCAGAACCTCTTCTTCTTTCCCTCTATATGATTTTACTTAGTGACCTTAGCAGCTTTCCTGGATTTAATTACCATTTCTATACAATATGAATTTATATGATTCTCAGATCTACTATAGTTTCCAGAAACCTCCAGTTAATTCTAACTGCATATCTGACATCTGAAATTGGATGTCCTATAGGCCAGATCTTCTTGAACGTTTTCCACCTGCCACTTTTCATCCAAAAAAAGGTTTTTACATGACCCCAGGTATATAGGTACATAGAAATAGGTATACAAATCAAACATTTAATAATAATAAATCCTAACTTTGTAACCCCCACATTCAGTTACAAGACCCCATGTGGGATCATAACTCACAATTTAAAAAGATGGATTATAGATAGCTTAAGCTCAATAATATCCCATGCTAAATTTCACTATCTTTCTCCACAAATTCTCCATACTTCCAAACTTTCCCATTTTTGTTGAGGGCATCACCAATCCCAGGTTCTCAACTTAGATGTCATTCTGGATGCCTAACTCTCTCTCATCTGATCTGTGGACAAGATATGTTGATTTTGCCCCTCTTCTTTCCTGTATTCATGCTATGACTCTGGCACAGGTCCTCCCCACCTCATATCTAGATTAATGCAATAACCTGATGGGTTTTTTCCTGGTCACAAACCTCTTTCCATTCCAGTTCATTAACCGTGCAGCTCTTGAAATGATCTTTCTAAAGCACAGGTCTGAATATGTCTCTCACTACTCATACTTCAGTGGCTCCCTGTTGCCTCCAGAATCAAATAGAAAATCCTCTCTTTGGTGATCAAAGTCCTTTACAATCTGTCTGCACTACTCCTATGCTTTTTCAGGCTTTCTACTCCTAAGACACCATCATGTACTTTGCAATTCAGTGACCCTGACCTGACTCCTCACGGTTCCTCAAACAAACGATTCCATCTTCCATCATTTTAATTGGCCGTCTCCTATGTCTCCAGAATGTCTTATTCATCTCTGCCTCCTGGCTTCACTGATTTCCCTCAAGTTCCAGCTAAATACTCACTTTCTACAAGATCAGTCCTACTTAATTCTAGTATATTCACTGATTATCTCAAGTTTACCTTACATACAGCTTGTTTGTACCTAGTTGTTTGCATGTTGTTTTCCTGATTAAATTGTGAGCTCCTTAAGAGCAAATCCTGTATTTTCCATTTTTTTTTGTTTCCCTTAGTATGGTCTAGTACCTCATAGGTGCTTAATCAATTTTTATTGACTGACTGCCACCCTTTTCCTCTCCAACCCAATGAGTTATGAGCCAAGAAACCATGGTTTGGAGGCTATAAGAAATGTGAATTGGGCAATAAGACCTCTGACAAACTTTTCTAACCAAGAAATAAAATGAAGGAATAACGATGCTCTCTGTAATGTGCTTCCACCAACTATTTTGTGCCTAAAATGCAACTTCCTTTAAGATTTTCACCATGTGGTTCCTTTTAAATAATAATCTGAATGCATTGGGACAAGGGAACTTGAGAAATCAAATAGCCTTATTCTCTCATATCTTTCTGAAAATATACACAAACATGACAGACTTCAAATCTCAGGCTGCTCAGCTGGGAATAGACTGACAGAAAAATGATGGCACTTGAAATATACCCCACTCTGGGCATTTACTAAAGATGGTAGGGTGAGCCTTTTCTCACTGACCTTCACTGGCTCATTCACTTGCTAGACCTGTGGTCAGAATGACCTTACCAGAGAGTGGGGCTGGCTGCAAGGATGAGAACACCAGGCCTAGCCGAGATCTCTGGAGATCTTAGAGCTATTTATGTTTTGGATGCCATTTTCCACAGTGACTATAATTTTGTTATTGGACAGGTCTAGAATTCCAGTTCCTCCCCATCTCTTACACCATAGAATTTTGTCATCAGATAAAAGATGATCTACTTAGCAAAAATGAGCTTCCCATGGATCATTTTTCCCTGCCCAGACATGTGATTTCATTCATATTAAGAACTCTTTAATTCCCTCTACTAATATAGATGATCTGTTCTACAATGTGAAGTCATAGAACATGACTTGGGATGTTTAAAGATGGAATGACTTGTTCAGTCACATAGACAGTATCTTTCTACTCTGAGAAAAGCTCCCTATCCAATATTCCACCCTGGCCCTCTTTCCAGATACTTTAATTACTTCATGTTCCCTCTCCTATGTATGTATACATACATATACATTCATATACCTACACATATGTATATACGCATATGCATATGCATGTTAAAATGTAACTATATGTATGTTATTATATAAATAAAAATAAAAGACAATGTGGCAAGGGCATTTGGAAGCTGGTCTCTCTATTACTGGTTCGATTTAAAAGCATAATACATCAAAAGGAATATAGAAAATCATATGCATTAAAATTTGTTTTCATTTCTTATGATTTTTTTTTCTTTAATGCTATGCTCCTAGAAACCACAATATAGTGGAAGTCAGGGAGACCTGGGTTCTAGTCTTGCCTATGTGAGCTGTGTGACAGGTACATTTCTGAAATTTTCAATGGCAACTTGGTAATACAGTGGATAGAATGCTGAAAATGGAATCAGGAAGATTTGAGTTTAAAATCAGACTCTGATTTTATGACTCTGACAAATCCCTTATCCTCTATTTGCTTCAGTTTCTTTACAAGTAAAATTGAAATAATAGCAAGACCTACTTCTCAGAATTGATCTTTCCCCCTAAATCCTTTCTAATGTCTATCTTTCTTATTACTGTAGAGAACAATACCATCCTCCCAATCCCTCTGTTTCTTAACCCAGGAGTTATCCTGAACTTTTCTATCTCTTAATCTTGCCAAAATCTGTTAATTTTGTCTTTGCAACATCTCTTGAATATATCTCTCTTAACTTCACCCCTTCCCCCAGACAACTTTCAAAAGAATAAAAATTACAAATAATCTCAGTTCAAGGCATAAACTTATACCCACATTAACTCATACCCCCAGACACATACACAGGACACAAGCCATCATTTCCCTAGGTTTTTCAGAAATTTAGAGATTAAGAACATTGAATATTTAAGTCTAACTTCATTTAACAGATCAAGAAACAGAAACACAGAGAAATTAAGCAATTTCCCCAAACTTGCACAAGTACTAAGTATCTGAGATAGGATTTGACCCTAGAGCTTCCTGACTATAAGGCCAATGCTTTATTCACTATCTAATGCTGCCTGATGGAATCTCAAGTTAGAGGTCAGCCTCAAATCTCCATAAACCATGTGATTCTGGAGCAAGAAGACTAAGAGTTGAGTCTTGCTTCCATTGCTTATTAGCTGTTACTTTGGAATAGTCATCTAAGCACAGAGAAGTTTTAGACAATATGGCTTCTATTGATCTTTTTCCCTCTCTAAAATCAAGTGGGGATTTGACCAAATTTTTTGTCTTTGTATTTTCTGTTTTATAAAATACAGTCCTCATTGTAGCCCTATGAAGTTAATAGCCTATTTTAAAGATGAAGAGAATTAAGCACTGAGGAATAAAGTGGCTTGCCCATGATCACATGGTTAATATACCACAGAGCTAGGGTTCTAGTTCAGATCTTCTGACTGAAAATTCAGTTTTCTTTCCCCTCTATTCCACTGACTGAGGATGACTTGTTCAGTAAAATTTGTTTGGTTAAATAATAGGCCTGATTTTAGTATTGAGGTTTGCTAGTTCCTCTCTGGGTCAGTTAGGGGAAGAGATTGTGCAATTTTCCATAGTCATTGTTTCTCATTATGTCTTTAAAAATTGTTTTCTAACTCTTCTATCTACATAAAGTTCTGAAAAGGTTATGAAGGAAGATGGTGAGATTTACTTTTTGGGGATTTTAAAGGAAAAAAAGATATTTAATAGGTGTCATTTTCAAAGCTTAGGTGTTTTTTGTTGTTTGTTTTTAAATCTTCTATTATAATGGCATTTGTGAAATCTATTATGGAATAAATGTTAGACCATACCTGAGGCAATTCATTGATTCAATAAATAGAATGAAGGCAGATCTAAGTTCAAATCCTGACTCAGATATTGCTAGCTATGTAACTCTGGATAAGTCTTTTCAGTTTTTCCTCAGTTTTTCCCTCTGTAAAATGGGAACATTAATAGCACTTAGCTTGCAAAGTTGTGAGAACCAAGAAAAAAATCATATGTAAGGCTTTGCAGATCTCAAAGTACTAGATAAATTTTGGCCATTATATGACCTGGAGTAGCTCATGTAGTTCCAGGTACTATGTTTTAAGAAAGACACTGATAAATTAGAGAACATCTAGAGGAAGGCAAATTATGTGATAAAGGTGATCAAGATGACTTTGTATAAGGTTAGATTGAAAGATGTTTTTAAAATAAATCAGAATTTAAGAAAACCTTGAAACCACTATGACAATTGGTGCCATACAATTTTTAATAACCATAAGGCAAAATAGGCATAAAATAGTGAGATGATTGCTTTAATGTGAAACTATAATATATGTTTATAATTATTTCTATTTAAAGTGCATTTTCATACCATAGGAGAAAGAGAATATTTATTATCAAATATAGTTCCTTGTTAATTTATGTAGCTAAACCTTTTAGTGGGAACATGGAGATAAGAATTCTTAATTGACTCAAGACTTGAAAAGCTGAGAAGTAGAAAATTGTAAAACTTGTTTTAATTACTCAGAAAAAAAACAGAAGTAGAAATATGCAGAAGAAACTTTAAATAAGATTTCAAATTGAAATAAGGAAAAGTTTAATAGTTAAAGCTGTCCCAAAGCTGAGTAGCTAAAAATCCAAATAGAAAAAGAATAAAGATTTTCCCTGATCTCAAGGAGCATATGGAAGGTGTGGGAAGAGAGAAACAATATATAGAAGGAAGGTAAAAGTAGATTGGGGGAAGATATCCTGTGTGGGATCGTGGTAAAGAAAGTCCTGTTGAGGTGAGCAAATAATTTAGTCTCCAGAAGAATGTAGACATGTTTGGTCTCAATTTCCTTCAATTGTAAATTCTACAAAGAATCAGCCAAATAGGGACAGAAGTGAGAAAGATAATATAGTTTCCATAGGAATAATCCATGTGTAGAATGAACTTCCAAAATGAAGAATTTTCTTTCTTTTTTTTTTTATTAAAGCTTTTTATTTTTCAAAACATATGCATGGACAATTCTTTAACATCAGCCCTTGCAAAATATTGTGTTTCAATTTTCTCTTTCTTCCCCCATGCCCTCCCCATGTGGTAAGTAGTCCAATATATGTTAAACCTGGTAGAAATATATGTTAAATCTACTATATGTATACATATTTATACAATTATTGTGCTGTACAAGAAAAATTTAATCAAACCAATAAAAGAAGAAGAAGAAGAAGAAGAAGAAGAAGAAGAAGAAGAAGAAGAAGAAGAAGAAGAAGAAAGCAACAACAAAAAGAGTGACAATGCTCTGTTGTGAACTACATTCAATTCCCATGGTCCTCTCTCTGGATATAGATGACTCTCTTCATCATTGAACAATTGGGACTGGTTAGAATCATGTCATTGTTGAAGAGAGCCAGTTCATCAGAATTGATCATTGTATAGTCTTATTCTTGCCATGTATAAAGATCTCCTGGTTCTGGTCATTTCTTCAGCCTCTAATTCAGCTCCAAGTTGAATCTGTCTTGCCTCCAAGAGAGGGCTTCTGGCTCTCAATCTCCCAGAGTGCTCTGTGTCTGCACTAGAGTGCTCCTCTCCAATCTAATTCAGCTGAACTCTCTTGACTGGGTCTCTGCTTTCTTCTTTTATCTGAGAGAGTGGGATTATGGGTTTTCTACAAAGAAAACCCATATGGGATATGAGCCTAGGAGAAACACTGCTGGATCAAAGGGTATACATAGTTTGATAACTTTTTGAGCAAAGTTCCAAATTGCTCTCCAGAATGGTTGGATCTGTTCACAGTTCCATCGACAATGTATCAGTGTCCCGATTTTCCCACATCCCCTCCAACATTTGTCATTATCTTTTCCTGTCATCTTAGCCAATCTGAGAATGTAGTGGTATCTCAGAATTGTCTTAATTTGCATTTCTCTGATCAATAATGATTTGGAACACCTTTTCATGACTAGAAATAGTTTTGATTTCTTCATCTGAAAATTGTCTCTTCATATCCTTTGACCATTTACCAATTGGAGAATGGCTTGAGTTCTTATAATTTTGAGCTAATTGTCTACATATTTTAGAAATGAGGACTTTATCAGAACCTTTGAATCTAAAAATGTTCCTAGTTTATTGCTTCCCTTCTAATCTTGCGTGCATTAGTTTTGTTTATACAAAAACTTAACTTAATATAATGAAAATTATCTATTTTGTGATCAATAATGATATCTAGTTTTTATTTGGTCACAAATTCCTTTCTCCTCCACAGATTTAAGAGGTAAACTATCCTATGTTCTTCTAATTGCTTATAATATCATTTTTTTTATCTCTAGATTATGAACCCATTTCAACCTTGTCTTGGTATACGGTGTTAGGTGTGGATCAATGTTGGAAACTTTACAAATTGTTAAGTCATTAGAGTTGATAGAGACAATAATTATCTAATTTAGCATGGTTCAGTATCATTGATCTGATCTTACAAGGAGAGCTGAAACAAGGTACTAAGTAGAACTAATTGATACAATGCTTTTGTTCACACCTTTACTCATTGGAGTTCACACGTTTGGGAGATTTCAGGGTTTAGTATGAGATATCTGAATTCACACCTCCCTTGAAGTTCTTAGGGCCAGAAAGCACTATGGGAGAAAGCCCATAATCCCACTCTCTCAGATAAAAGAAGAAAGCAGAGACCCAGTCAAGAGAATTCAGCTGAATTAGATTGGAGAGGAGCACTCTAGTGCAGACACAGAGCACTCTGGGAGATTGAGAGCCAGAAGCCCTCTCTTGGAGGCAAGACAGATTCAACTTGGAGCTGAATTGGAGGCTGAAGAAAGCAGAGGCAGAAGAAAAGGACAAAGCTGCAAGAACCCTTGGAATCAAGCAGAGAGATAGGCCTCTAAGAAAAAGTAACCAGGCTATACTGGAAGGAGAAAATAAACATTTGCATTTTATCAGCAGGCTGCATTTTGGGTGATTATTTACTCTTAACTGAAACTAAGGCTGCCTCCAGAAAACCTCCCCAAGAAACCTTCTCCCAGAGAGAACCATTATTATTTTAAAGAAGAAAAACACCACAGGACAATGCCTAGTTTCCACCATACTAATTTCCAATTTTCCAAACAGTTTTTGTCAAATAGTGAATTCTTATCCCAAAAGCTGGGGTCTTTGGATGTGTCAATACTAGATTATTATAGTCATTAACTATTTTGTCCTGTGAACCTCAACTATTCCACTAATTAACTACTCTATTTTTTAGCCAGTACCAAATGGTTTTGAAGACTGCTGCTTTATAATATAGTTTTAGATCTGGTATAGCTAGGCCATCTTCATTTGATTTTTTTTTTTCATGAATCCCTTGAAATTCTTGACCTTTTGTTCTTCCAGATGAATTTTGTTGTTATTTTTTCTAGGTCAGTAAAATAGTTTCTTGGGAGTTTGATTAGTATAGCACTAAATAAATAGATTAGTTTGGATAGTATTGTCATCTTTATTGTATTTGCTAGATCTATCCAAGAGCACTTGATATTTTTCCAATTGTTTAGATTTTACTTTATTTGTGTGTAAAGTGTTTTGTAGTTTTTCTCATATAGCTCTTGACTTTCCCTTGGCAGATAGATTCCCAAATATTTTATCCTATCAACAATTATTTTAAATGGAATATCTCTTTGTATCTCTTGCTGTGGATTTTGTTAGTGATATGTAAAAATGCTGATGATTTATGTGGATTTACTTTATTAAGTATATCATCATATCATCTGCAAAGAGTTGTAATTTGGTTTCTTCATTATTTACTCTAATTACTTTAATCTCCTTTTCTTCTCTTATTGCCAAAGCTAACATATCTAATACAATATTGAATAGTAATGGTGATAGTGGGCAATCTTGTTTTACCCCTGATCTTATTGGGAATGGTTCCAGATTGTCCCTATTGCATAAGATACTTGTTATGGTTTTAAATAGATGCTACTGACTATTTTAAGGAAAAGTCCTTTTATTCCTATACTCTCTAATGTTTTTAATAGGGATGGATGTTGGATTTTATCAAATGCTTTTTCTACATCTATTGAGATAATCATATGATCTTTGTTAATTTGTTTATTGATATAGTCAATTATGCTAGTATTTTTCTAATATAGAACCAGCCTTGCATTCCTGGTATAAATCCTACTTGGTTATGGTGTATTACACTAGGGATGAGTTTCTGTAATCTCTTTGCTAAAAATCATATATATATATATATATATAATATATATATATATATATATATATATATATATATATGATTTTTGCATCAATATCCATTAGGGAGATTGTTCTATAATTTTTTCTCTCTGTTTTCATCCTATCTGGTTTAGGTATCAGTATCATGTCTGTGTCATAAAAGGAATTTGATGGGAGTTCTTCTTTCCCTATTTTTTCAAATAGTTTATATAGTATTGAAACTAATTGTTCTTTAAATATTTGATAGGATTCATATGTAAATCCATCTGGTGCTGGAGATTTTTTTCTTATGGAGTTGATTAATAGTTTGTTTTAGTTCTTTTTCTAAAATGAGACTACTTAAGTAATTTATTTCCTCTTCTGTTAATCTAGGAAATCTATATTATTTGTAGGTATTCCTCCATTTCACTTAGGTTATCAAATTTATTGGCATAAAATTGGGCAAAGTAACTCCTAATTATTGCTCTAGTTTCCTCTTCATTGGTGCAAAGATATCCCTTTTTATTTTTGAGACTAACAATTTGATTTTCCTCTTTCCTTTTTCTAGTAAAATTAACTAAAAGTTTATCTATTTTGTTGGTTTTTTCATAAAAGCAATTCTTAGTTTTATTAATTAATTCAATTTTTTTTTTTACTTTCAATGTTATTTATCTCTCCTTTTATTTTTATAATTTCAAGTTTGGTATTTGATTGGAGGTTTTTAATTTGTTTTTTTTTTTCTAGATTTTTTAGTTCCAGGCCCAATTCATTAATCTTTTCTTTTTCTATTTTATGCAAATAAGCATCTAGAGATATAAAATTTCCCCTGATTACTGATTTGGCTACATCTCACAAATTTTGATGTGTTGTCTCATTATTGTCATTCTCTTGGATAAAATTATTAATTATGTCTAGGATTTGCTGTTTCACCCATTAATTCTTTAGGGAGAGATTATTTAGTTTCTGATTACTTTTTGGTCTATTTTTCCCTGTCCTTTTATTGAATATAATTATTATTGCATTGTGATTTGAAAAAAAATGAATTTACTATTTCTGCCTTTTTGCATTTGATTTTGAAGTTTTTATGTCCTAAAATATGGTCATTTTTTTTTTTAGAATCCATGAATTGCCAAAAAGAAAGTATACTCCTTTCTTTCTCCATACAATTTTCTCCAAAGATCTATCATACCTAACTTTTCTAGTATTCTATTTGCTTCCTGTTTAACTTCTTTCTTACAAAATCAAGAATTTTTTATGGCAGAGTAGAAAAAGTCCTATGGAGATGCAGCCTGAAGAGAGATAAACTTTTCCTCACAACAGAGTGGGATCCTTCTTACAAAGATCTTTAATCAAAGTCTTAATAATCACTTATCAGTTGTATTTTAAAGGAAATGCTTGATCATTCAGGGTTTGCAGTAGATGGCCTCTGAGATGTTTTGTACCTCTGACATTCTGTGATTCTACAAGTTAGATGAAGCCTCTCTAGCAGAAAGGGCTAGGACTGAAATGTAAGGTCTTCAAATCACAGAAATCCACATTTTTTTCTAAACAATCTTATTGAATTTATCTGTGTGCTACTTCCTTTTTCTTTTCCCCATCCCTATTTCATTAACTCATCCCTGGATTAATCAGTCAGTCAAAATAGAAGTCTTTTATGAAGGAACAAAGCCTTTTTGTATATCTTTGACTATGGCAGATACACAATAGAAGAGGTAAAAATGAAATAGAAGACTCAATCCCCATTTACAGGAACATACAATTTTACTAGACTAAAGGCTGTACATGAAGGAGGAGGACATACAGGTTGACTCAGATTACAAACCTAATGACTGGAAATATGAGCATATCCTTGTTTGGAGGAGAAGTTCGGGGAAAGAATGAGTTTATTTTTGATATGTTAATGAAATTGTTAAGTGGAAATACCAACCAGAAATTAGAAAGACAGAACTGGAATTAAGAGGAGAGACTAAAGCTTCATATACATATAAACTTTTTAGTTTGTCTACATAGAGATGAAAATAGAAGTGGATAATATCATCAAAGAAAAAGGCAGAGATTAAGGAAGGAAAAGAGTCCATGATAGAACCTTGAGAAACACACACTTTTAATAAGTGGGAAATGTATATTAAACCAGCAATATTATAATATGCAGTGGACTAATATCCATCTATGGTGATATTTCCTTCAAGGATACATATCAAGACTGAACTATAACTGTCAATGCTATTTGACTTTTTGATACTACCCCCTCATAAATTAATAATAAATCATTAACCCAATGTGTTATGGGCTTTCCTAGAATTATTTTGTATCCCAAGGGTTGAAGTAGAGTGCCATTAATTGCTATTCCTTCTAAGAAAATAAGATCATATAATAAATAGGTAATCATAAAGTATAAGAAAATAAGTGTGAAATAAGCAAGAAAAGGAAGAGGCTATTGTTGACGGGGATTCATAAGAAAAGTATTGTGGAAAAGATACGTTGATGTCTAGGGTAGAACATAAATACGCGAATGGGAGGGAAAATTTGTGGGGAGAGGTACAAGAAAGGACAGAGACTGCACTGATTATTTCAGAGGATTTTTAGGGGATAGTGGAAGAAGCAAGATGATTGGTAGGGGGATGACATGATAAAATCTATATTCTCAAGAGATGAAAAAATAATCATTTTCCAGTATTACATTCAATTTTTCCTCCTCTACTTATACATGTTCAAAGGCTTACTTGGAGTTGACTCACTGGAGAGAGTAGTATCATTATTTTGTTACTAATAAAACTTTTGCAGCTATTTTTACCAACTTTTGAAATGACAACCTTTTCTTTTTCTTTTTTTTTTTTCACTTCAAAATTTATTTGTGAAAGAGGACACTGGAGTTAAAGAGAAATTTCTCTTCATCAGAAAATGAGTATTTTGCTTTTTCAGATGTATGGTTCTGTCCACCAAACCAATAATTTTTTTCCAAAGCAAAAAGAGTAATGATAAGTGGTTGGTACAAATTCCAAATTGTGTTTCCATCCCACATGGAAGACACCTTAATTGTCATCAAGTTCAATACACACAAATAATGACAACCTTTTCAAATCCTCTCCCTTGCTCAGTGATGGGATTTTAAGTGAACTGTTATACACACATATACATATAATATTTTCCTTGAATGGGGTCTCCAGCTTATAATAAGGTTGAGTGACTTAAACTTGTCCAAGATGACAGAAAGTTAAGGGCTGAGCCAGGAACAAAATTCACTCTACTAGCTCCACCAATTTTCTCTTGGCTTCTCCAGGGAGCTATCATAGCTCTGCTTTCACAACAGGTCATCTTTTGAGAAAACAGAGACTATGGCATTGAATCAAATATTTATCTTAGATGATGAAAATATACCTGAGAAAGTGTATGCCATCTGCTCTCTGAGAATACTCAAATGTTGCACATGAAATACAGTTGTACTGTACTTAATTAAATCTGGTGAAGTGAGAAATATAGAAGGCCGTTATTTCATATCTTCACCAATGTAACTTCATTGCATAATTATATTTTTGTCTGATCTTTCTTTGACTCCCTCCCATGTTAGCCTGTGCCCACAGGCAAAAAAAGACTTGCAAACATTGGAATATGCATAATATCCCAGAATGTGTTTCCAGAGTGATTCTTCTTTCTCTCCTCGTTCTTTCCTGGATATGTCAGTTTTCATTTTCTGCAGAATGACATTTCTACCTCCAAAAATGTGGGCTTGGTCATCACAGAATATTTTCCTCATATTGAGAAAGAATATAGTGGTCTGTCACACCCTCTTCTTCTCAATTTCAAATGACTTCACTTTCCTATCCCTGGCCTCAGATGCAAAACTGGGGTTTTAGGAAGAAATACATCCTGCTAGCTTTAGCTGAATTTGCTTCACTTGTGGTCTACATTAAGTCCTACAACTTACTGGCCTCTCTCTGGGTTGGGCATGCCTAATGGCAAAGCAATATCAAACTTTATTGGGCATGACAGAACTGATTTCCTCTTGATTAGAAGAAGGCCTTATACAGGCCCCACAAGTAGCAGGTAAAGTTTTCCACTGAGAGTCATTTCTGTCTTTGGTGTAATCAGAATTGAAGGAAAATTAGGGGGAAAAAGATGGCATTAGAGGGAAAACCATTGGCTACCTGAAGCATTTTATACGTGATACAAATAGTCATAGATTTGCCTATTTGAAGGAGTCTTCTTTTGAATGAAGAGGCTCTCTTATGACTGCTGGAAAAATCTGGGCCCTCTCTTGTACCCCTACTCCTGGAAAGAGGGAAACAAACTCTATTGTGTTTCACAGAGGCTCTTGAAAAAGAGGAAAAATTCCACCTTCCACAATAGCCAGGATTAAGTGAAAAATATGCTTTCATTTAATAGCTCCTGGTAAAGGAAAAATATGTATTTCCTTGGCTAAATAACTAGCATTTTATTTAAAAAGGAATACTAAGACTGAGTAGTTGTATTGAAGGATTATTATCATTACAATTGTCTCTCTTCATTCCAATCCATCCACCACTTAGCTTCCAAAGTGGCTTTGGAAATTTCAGAACTAACCATGTCAACAACACACTCATTAAATTCCACTGGCTCCCTATTGCCTCCAGGATTAAATAAAAACCCTTTGTTTGCCATTTAAATCCCTTCCCAAATGAATCCTTTCCTACCTACCAGCCTTTTTATACTTTATTCTTCTGCATTATCCAGTTAAGCTGGACTTCTCAATGCTAGTTGAAACCTCCATCTACATCATTAGTTCTTCTTCCTACATATAATAATTCTCCTCTTCAGCTTTGCTTCTTGGTCCCTGTTTTTCCAATGCCTTTCTTCTGAGGTTACCTCCCTTTTACACGAACTATATCTTGCATGCTCATAGTTATTTGCATGTTGTCCCTCGACAATAGAATACGGACTTCTTCAGGACAAGAACTATGTTTTTGCCTTTCTTTGTATCCCTACTACTTAGTACATAATAGGTGACTAATAAATGCTTTTTACCTGACTAGTGTGAAGTCCTGACTGGCTCCCTGGAGGCCTCAGAATCAGCCAGAGTCAGGATAAGCAAAAATCCTTGGTCTTTAGGGAGAGAAGTGAAGGAGATGGACAAAACTGCCAAGAGTTTTGCCAAGGATCCTTCCTTGATTCTAAAGTTCAGAATTTCCACGAATCTCCACACTTTTCTCCTCCTCCTCCTGAGGCCAAGTGAAGTTCTCTCGCCTCTCTCACTCCATCCCCTAATCCTTCCCTACAATTCTCTTAACCCCAAGCATTGAACTAGCATCAACTGTGAGAAGAGAAATTCCAAACATGCTAATAGAGTTGTTGTCCAATAGGTAATTAGCCTTAAGTGCTCGGTTGTCTGATTCAAGTGCACCTATTCAGAGTTTCAGCCCTTTATAGACTAGGTCATCGCTCAGAAAACCTATAAATTACACAAGGTTTGCTTGAGGAGTTCAAAGCTTCTTTTGACCTTCACACAAATATTCTTCATCATTTTTCCCTACTCTTGTTTCCTAGATTTCCTTATACCTTGTTAATATTCCATGAATATTTGTCAACCTCATCACAATCAACTTTACCTTTCCTGTTTATTTTGAATAAGATATATCTATCAAAAGCCATGGTCTATTCATCTGTTCGATTCTACCAAGTTTCAGTAATATCTATGAAATAAAATTTTCTCTCATATCCCATCTCTATGTGACAAAACCTTTTGTTTCTCTTTTTTCTTAGCTAAAATTTGAATACTTATATACTGACACTTGAGGTCCTGGGTTTTACTAATATTGCTTTAGTTTTGACTTCTTTGAATTTCAGGTGTCACATCCCAAGATATCATCCATATAATGTAATAACATTACTTTTGGAAATGCTTTTCTTACTGGAGTAAGAGCAGCATCAACATACATTTGACACATAGTAGGGCTATTTTTCATTCCCTGTGGCAAAAACAGTCCATTCATATCTTTTATAAGGCTCAGCTAAATTAATGCTGTACTGAAAAAGCAAATCTTTTCATATCCTCCTTATTTAGAGGGATAGAATAGAAACAATCCTTAATGTCCATAACCCAATGAGGCCATTCTTTAGGCAATTGAGTAGGAGATGGAATTCCAGGCTGAAAAGTCCCCATAGTTTCCATCTGTTCATTTACTTTTCTTAAACCAGTTAACATCCTCCATTTTCCCAATTTCTTTTTTACAATAAATACACTGAAATTCCAAGGACTTAGAGAAAGTTATAAGAGTTCTTGGTCAAGTTGCTCCTGTACTATATCTAATAAGGCCTGAATTCTATCATTCTCTAAGGGCCACTGTTGTATCCACACTGGTTATCAGTTTTCCATTGAATGGGAACAGGTGAGAGTGTTGGCAGGCCTTCAACAGCAGCCCTGTCTAAAAAGCCGAAGTACTCAATTGTAATTCTCACTGTTGTAAGATGTCTCTTCCCCACAGACTGATGGGGATTTTTTCAATTACAAAAGGAGAAAAAACTTCTGTTTCACCTTCAAATATCCATCTCAAAAGGGTGGCACTAATTGCAGCTGCTATTTATTCTCCCACCCCAGACATGTAGGTGTCTGCCTTAATCTTTGGCCAGTGACTGGACCAGTTGGCACCTCTAATGACTGTATGATATGTACTCGTGTCTATCAACCCTTCCAGTGGTAGGCCATTTATATAAACGATGAGGTCATAAGTAACATCTGCAGTCCAAGACCTTCCTGAATTCTGTTGTTGGGAGTCAAAATCTGGACAAATATCACCAAATTGTCTATTAGGAATCTGTATCAGTAAACCTGATGCTACTACTTCTTCTTGGTGATGTCACATATTGTCTACTTGTATTAGTGACTGGGATATTAGCTATGCATTCCCCAGTTTCCAAAATCAGTGTATGGATGGACACTGTTTTATAAGCACTCTCAGGAGGTGAAATGGTCAAGCCTACTGTGCCTGGAGACAAAGGATCCATAGGCTGGACAGGGACAGATTTCACTTCTCCAAGGGATGTCTCAGCAGTCCCAGCTGTAAACAACTCTATTCTCCCCAACTGTAATCCCTTTCTCCCATCAGGTTGGTTAGATTTACAAGATACTGGAAAATACATTTTTACAAGGATACTCCTTCTCTGGATAAGAATGAGGGATCATATATTCTACATTCTAAATAGAAATGCAAACCTTCTTAGATACCATAGTTTAAAATATCCATTTCCTAAATTAATTTTTATTCTCTGAGAAAAGATATCCCTTGCCATCAATGGGCAAGAATAGGAAAATACAACCTGTTGCCTATAATCTACACTTTCTTAATCAAGATTTTGTAATCATTGGTAATAATCATTAAGGCCTCTTCCTGTAACATAATTTGTTTCTGTATATATCAAGTCAACCATTTTGATACATTGTGTAAGGCTATATGTTACATCTTAGAGGCATAGTTCAAAGAGGATAATAGAAATTTTTATTATTTTTATCAGGGTGATAAATGGCTGCCTCAGTATGCTTGAACAGGAAATCACCAGGGATGCCAACTCTCTCTTAAAGGATGACCCTTCATGAATAGCTTCATTACAATAGTTTTAAGAGGATGATCTTCTTCAGATTATCACTTTCTTTACAAAAAAAGTTTTAAATTTCCTTAAAACTCTAATAATTGTATATATCTGCTTTTTTCTTGCTTTTCTTCTGCATGTAAATTTTTTTCTTGCTCACTATCCTCACAGAGATCATTTCTTCTTCTTTACCTCAGACTTCTGGGTTTTTTTCTCCCTTCTTTTCCTTTAGGAAGTTTTCATCCTTCTTAACAACTTGGAGTATGAAGAGCAGTTATTTGATTCCTTTAACTTTTGGTTGGACAAAAATCAGTGTCTCTACTTATAACACAGATAATAGTCACTCAGCTACAGGAAAAACATCTCGCTCAATAAAAGTTACTCAACAATTTCCCCTATTAATGACTAAGATTTCCAGGGGTTTTTTTCTTGTGTGATAATGCCCATGTGTAGAGTGCCTAGGTGGGGCACTGAATGTACTATGATTGCATATAATGCAGAGACATTAATTTTCCCAGGCTTAACATTTTTCTTTAGTGATTTCATCAGAAATACTAATGTAAATGACTCCATTTTCTCTAATTATTGGATCCTAAAATGTTTCCTCCTGTGATGTTTTTATATCTTATTCCAAATGTTTAAACTACCAATAAGAGCCAAACTATGAAGTCAACCCTTAAGAAAAATGACCCAGGATAAAGTGTTAGCATCTTCTGACAAATAATTGACTGTGAAACTTTAATTTAGCACAAATTTTTAGGTCCTGAGTTGAGTGTGGCTACTGTTCACAGTAGAATATTTTTTCCTTTGTTGAGCTTAGAAAATTACATGGCCTTGAACATCATGATCACCAAATAAACAATTTTCTGAATTCATTGAGTAGAAACAATGAAAAGAAATTCATAAATTAGATTGTCAGTCTTTGATATCACTTATTCTTAATTTTTATGATTTTTATTTTATTTTATTTTTTAAGCTGTCTTGTTTTCATAGTTGTTATTATTTTATATATATATGTGTGTATATATATATATATATATATATATATATATATATATACATATATTATTTTATAACTTTTTATTTACAAATTATATGCATGGGCAATTTTACAGTATTGACAATTGCCAAACCTTTTATTCCACTTTTTCCACTCATTCCCCCCATCCCCTCCCCCGATAGCAGGTTGACCAATATATGTTAAATTATAAATTAAATACAATATAAGTATACATGTCTTAACAGTTATTTTGCTGTACAGAAAGAATCAGACTTTGAAATAGTGTACTATTAGTCTGTGAAGGAAATCAAAAATGCAGGAGGACAAAAATATAGGCATTGGGAATTCTATGTAATGGTTCATAGTCATCTCTCAGGGTTCTTTCGCTGGGTGTCGCTGGTTCAGTTCATTACTTTCTATTGGAACTGATTTGGTTCATCTCATTGTTGAAGAGGGCCACATCCAAACTTTGATGATTTTTAACTTTAAAAAATATTTTTTCAATTACCAAACTTTTTTTCCTCCCTCCATAAAAAAAGAAAAACAAAAGAGCATTGTAGCAATATTTATGTAGCAAATGTAGCAAAATGTCTTTTCCATTTTACCAAAAAAAAAAAAAAAGTATTCTCTTGATATTCTTGACCTTTTGTTGCTCCAGATGAATTTTACAAATGAGCACATCAAGTAAATGTATGTCTCATTTGCCAAATGTAAGTTTCATTTGGGGTATTTAGTCCATCAGCACTTTTTGGAACTAAAATGAGGTAAAATTCTTAATCACTGGTCCAATCATAATTAGTCATTATATTGAGCAGAGTTTTAAAGTAATTTTAAAAAATAACATGTATAAAATACTCTATGCCAGGCACTTTTTTCTCATAGCAACCCTGAAAGACAGATGTTATTATTATTCCCATGTTACTGATGGGGAAACTGAGGCAAACAGGGATTAAGTGACTTACTCATGGTCACATAGTTATCTGAGTATGTGAGGCAATTTTAGAACTCAGCACTTCCTAACTCCAGGTCCAGCATTGTGCCATCTAACTGCAGTTTTTCAACATTGTATAAAATTTTCACCCTGCATCAGTTTGTATAAATCGTACCAGATTTGTTTCTCTCTTTGATAACTTCTTATGGGACAAAAATATTCCTTTTCAGTCATATGTTATAGTTTATACAACCATTCCCTAATAGATGGGAATCTTCTTTGTTTTTAGTTAATTGCCAATTCAAAAGAGATGTACAAAGAGAACTTTTTATTTATGTAGTTATTTTTTTGTTTATTTATTTATTTATTGTTTCTTTTAGGAATAGACCTGATAGGAGTGTTACTGGATTAATGAGTATGCCCAGGGTTTATTCAGATCAACTCCATGTGGTTTGTCTATAACTCTGGAAACATTCTAAGACAGTCAAAATTGACTTTCTAGGGGACTTTTACTGTGGGTTATTTTTATTAACAGGACTATGTACTGTGACTTTTAATGTTTTTTTTTCCTTCTAAAATATTTTTACAAAGTTTCAGGAGATGAGAGTTATTGTTTTATTTTAAAATGATTATGTAAATTAGAGGTACATAGGACAGTTTACCTCTCAGACTTGTGGAGGAGGAAGGAATTTGTGGCCAAAGAAGAACTAGAGATCCTTACTGATCACAAAATAGAAAATTTTGATTACATCAAATTAAAAAGCCTTTGTACAAACAAAACTAATGCAAACAAAATTAGGAGGGAAACAACAAACTGAGAAAACATTTTTACAGTCAAAGGTTCTGATAAAGGCCTCATTTCCAAAATATATAGAGAATTGGAAATGGAAATCAAGCCATTCTCCAATTGATAAATGTTCAAAGGATATGAACAGACAATTTTCAGATGATGAAATTGAAACTATTTCCACTCATATGAAAGAGTGTTCCAAATCATTATTGATCAGAGAAATGCAAATTAAGACAATTCTGAAATACTACTACACACCAGTCAGATTGGCTAAGATGACAGGAAGAAAAAGAATAATGAATGTTGGAGAGGATGCAGGAAAATTGGGACATTGATGCATTGTTGGTGGAGTTGTGAATTAATCTAACCATTCTGGAGAGCAATCTGGAATTATGCCCCCAAAGTTATCAAACTGTGCATACCTTTTGATCCAGCAGTGCTTCTACTGGGCTTATATCCCAAAGAAATACTAAAGAAGGGAAAGGGACCTGTATATATCAAAATGTTTGTAGCAGCCCTTTTTGTAGTGGCTAGAAACTGGAAAATGAATAAATGCCCATCAATTGGAGAATGGCTGGGTAAATTGTGGTATATGAATGTCATGGAATATTATTGTTCTATAAGAAATGGCCAGCAGGATGAATACAGAGAGGCTTGGAGAGACTTACATGAACTGATGCTAAGTGAAATGAGCAGAACCAGGTGATCATTATACACTTCGACAATGATATTGTATGAGGACATATTTTGATGGAAGTGGATTTCTTTGACAAAGAGACCTAACTCAGTTTCAATTGATAAATGACAGACAGAAGCAGCTACATCCAAAGAAAGAACACTGGGAAATGAATGTGAACTATATGAATCTTTGTTTTTTTCCAGGTTATTTTTACCTTCTGAATCCAATTCTCCCTGTGCAACAAGAGAACTGTTCAGTTCTGCAAACATATATTGTATCTTGGATATACTGCAACATATCTAACATATATAGGACTGCTTGCCATCTAGGGGAGGGGATGGAGGAAGGGAGGGGAAAAATCGGAACAGAAGAGAGTGCAAGGGATAATATTGTAAAAAAAAATTACCCTGGCAAGGATTCTGTCAATATAAAGTTATTATAAAAAAAAAAAAAAAAGAAATGACTAGCAGGATGAATACACACAGGCTTGGAGAGACCTACATGAACTGATGCTGAGTGAAATGAGCAGGACCAGAAGATCATTATACACTTCAACAACAATACTGTATTGAGGATGTGTTCTGATGGAAATGGATATCTTCGACAAAGAGAAGATTTAATTCACTTCCAATTGATCAATGATGGACAGAATCAGCTATGCCCAGAGAAGGAACGCTGGGAAATGAGTGTAAACTGTTTGCATTTTTGTTTTACTTCCCAGGTTATTTTTACCTTCTGAATCCAATTCTTCTTTTATAACAAGAGAACTATTTGGTTCTGCACACATATATTGTATCTAGGATATACTATAATATATTTAACATGTATAAGACTCCTTGCCATCTAAGGGAGGGAGTAGAGGGAGGGAAGGGAAAAATCGGAACAGAAGTGAGTGCAAGGGATAGTGTTGTAAAAAATTACCCATGCATATGTACTGTCAATAAAAAGTTATAATTATTTAAAAAAATAAAAAAATTATGATATAAAAACAAGAGACATCAATAAAAATAAAATTAAAACAACAAAAACACAAAATTACACTAAAATTTTTTTCCCTCATAAATTTCCTTGGCTTTCTTTAAATGTTACCTAACACTGAATTTTTGCAATAAGCCTCCCTGGTCCTCCATAACATTAGTCTCTTCCTTCTGAGATTATTATCCTATATGAATCCAGTTTATATGTTTTTATTCACTTCTTTCAGTTATATCTCATTCTTCATGGCCCTATTTAGGATTTTCTTGTTAAAGATAGTGTAGTAATTTGCCATTTCTGTCTCTAGCTCATTTTACAGGTGAGGAAACTGAGGCAAGCAGGGTTAAGTGTTAGAATCCTTACAAAGTGTTAAATCATTAGAATTGATAGAGACAATAATTATCTAATTTAGCATGGTTCAATATGATTGATCTGATCTTACAGTTATGAGCCAGGACTTGAAACAAGGTGATAACTCAGTAGAAGCAATTCTTGTGTGCTTGGGTTTGCACCTTTGAGAGTTCACACATTAGCTCATACAAATTAGTTCACAAGTTTGGAAAATTCACAAGTGTTCACAATTATGGGAGATACACAAAGTTAGCTTTGTAACTTTGTGAATTCACACTTCCCATAATCCCACTCTCGGAAGAGGAGCCAACCTTTGAAAGAGCATAAAAAGGAGCTGAGTCAGTGAATTCAGTTAGTTCGTAAGAATGACAAACTAGAGACTGCAGTCGGGCAGAACAAAAGAATTGGAGGACTTGGAAGGAGAAAATAAACGTTTGGATTTTATCAGCTGGCTGCATTTGGGGTGATTATTACTTGGAACTGAAACTAAGGTTAGCTCCGGAAAACTTCCCCAAGAAACCTGCTCCCAGAGAACCATCATATATTATACAAAAGAAGAGAACACCACAGTTAAGTGACTTGCTCTGCTTACTAGTTACTAATTGTCTGAGGCCAGAATGTTTTCTCTCCCTTTAAACTCTAAGCATCTTGAAATTAAGGATTGTTTGGTTTTTCTCCTACCTTAGAGAGATAATGGTAGCTCTACAGTACTCTTTGAATGTTCTATTTAGATAAATAGAAAGAGTATGAGGTCTGAGTATCATATTTGAAGGAAGGACATTGAGAAGCTGTAGCACCTCTACAAGATGACAAAGAAGATGATGAGAGGTTATTTAAAGGCCAAAGTTCCTTACCTTATGGAAGAGAGTATCTGTTTAGAACAGGAATTCTTAACCATTTCTGAATCATGAATCCTTTGGTTCACTCTGGTGAATCTATGGAGCTTTTCTTAGAACAATGCTTTTAAATGCAAAAAATAAAGTGCATTGGAGAAAAAAAAAACCCAAATATGATGAAATAAAGTTATTAAAATGTAAAAATTAAAATTAACAGATTAAGAGCCCTTGGTTTAAGAGGAACATAATAGTCATGTCTATATATTGGAGAAATCATCAGATGAAGGAGGGAATAGTCTGATTATCCTTTGTTCCAGTAGCCAGAACTAAAGACAAAAGGTAAGTATTATAGGAGGAAAAGAAATTACCTTGATATGAGAAAGAATCTTTATAACAATTAAAGATTTCCAAAATGTAATTGGCTGGCAAGAGAGGTTGTATTTTCTCTGTGTCTTTGGAGCAGAGGTGGGATGACTAGTTGTCTGTAAATATTATAGAGAAGATTCATGCTCTAAGTAAAATTTAGAGAATGTGACCACAAAAGTAATTTTTTACCTTTTTAAAAATACTTTAAATACTGAATACAAGTCATTGTAAATGTATGTATTTTGAGAAACCAATAGGATAATGGAGAGTGAGGCAACAGATAATTATAGCTCTAATCTGTGTTATAGTAGTTTTTTCCTCTAATATTTAATTGGATCTGTGATCTCATGAATTTGGGAGTTCCCTCCAGTAATACAGACTGAAATCAATATGTGTTTGCTCATACTGTGAGACTTGTCCATGTTTTTCCCAAAATTGGCCACAGAAGATCTCCCCTCCCAAATGAGGTGGAAACTTTGTTTCCACCTCCTGCAATTATGAGGTTTCAAGTGGGGTACTCAATCTTTGCTGTCCACCTGTCATTAATGTCTTGGCTGCAGAGTACTGAAGCATCACTGAAGAAGAAGAAAAGTACTTCATTTTACTGGCACTTCTGGTTTGCTTCTTAGGGTTGGTTTTTCAACAAATATTTGGAAATATTTACCAGCAGTTTCTGAAAGAAAAATAGTGTTAATTTTAAGAACTTGGAAAATGGAAATTAAGTGTCTCAGTGAGAGACAAAGTATAATTAATGTAAATAGAGATATCACTGTGTTTTGTTCATGAGGAAGAAATAATGATTGTCAATTATTTTATTAAAAAATCTACACACTTTCTTCACTTCCATCTCTTGAAATCTGTGGTTTCTTTTAAGATTCAGTTTAAGTTCTATCTTCTGTATAAAACCTTTCTTGATTCTTTCAGCTGATATTGATCAGCAATACTAGAATATTCTAGAGAGTAAGGTGTAAGGAGACTAGAGAGGTAAAAGGGACCTAGTTTATAAAAGACTTTAAATGCCAAATAGATCATTTTGTATTTGCTCTTGGAAGCAATAGGAAGTCATTAGAGTTTATTGAATAAGGGGAGCAACATGATTGGACATTCATATTAAGAAAATCACTTATTGACCAAATGGAATATAAAATAAGTGAGATGAAAGAGTAGAACTTGGAATTTGCTCAGGTGAAACTGAATCTTTTGCTAGAGCTGCTGAATAAATAATTTTTTAAAAAAGTTTATTGGTTTGATTTTTTTCCAGTCCTCTTATTACCCTTGATAGAACTGCTCAAGAAGGAATATTAAAGAGACTAGCCTAATCAGCTCCAGAAATTGAGAACTGACACAACCCTTTCCAATTTAATTGAGTATAGTACATCTAATCCAATGTGATGCAGTAAAAATATCATTGTGTAATTGGACATAGGTTTGATTTGTAAGTTTATCATTTGTTAGTTATTCAACCTTTAGGGACTTCTTTTTGGAAACTTAGTTTCATGCTGTGTATGTGTGTGTGTGTGTGTGTGTGTGTGTGTGTGTGTGTAGTTTGCATGGGGAGAAAAAGGGAATTTTCATCTAATATTCTCTAAGGTTCCTTCTGATTGATTATTTTGTCATTTATTTTGATGTAATAAAAGTTCAAAGAAGAAACAGAAAAATAAGCAAGGAAAGAATAGCCTGCTAATTGAGACCTTCTCCATCTGCTCATGAACCTCAGAATTTAATTTCCATCCTGGCTTCTATATCAAGTAATGTGTCTGCTCCTCTTGCCTTCCAAGCTTTGAGAATTTTGATCTCATCTTTGCTTGTTTTTGTGAATAAAATTGTTTGCCATCTCCGAATATTTGTGGATCCCTTGAAATAGCTGTATCTTCTATAATTGCTGAAATTATAGATTGTTATAAGTACTTTGATCAGTCTGGATCCTGGGCTCCTAAACAGTGGAAGATGAGATACAGTGGGTAGCGAAAGTAGAGGGAGCACAAATCCCAAATTGTCCTTTTTAGGCAGAAACAAAAAAAAAAGTGAAACATTGAAAAGTCCACTGAAAAAAAATTTAATGTAAGATTTATCAAGAAAAATCATAAAATCTTTTAAATAAGATACATTCACTTTCTCAGAGCAGATAATTTACATATCACACATTTTTCCCACATTAAAAACTCAGCTAAATTATACATTTTGCCTACTCATAGATATTATAGCTTATACAGTGAAAATTACATTATAAACAACACTCCATTGAAGGAGAATGGCAGGACCTATTAGGAAATGCTACATAATCTCCATTGAAAAAATATATACTTTATCACTTTCATTTGTCATAATAATAAACAGAATATAAATTTCTCTTTCTAAAATTAAGTCTTATACAATTCCCATTTAAGATGATAAATATATACAAATCTCCTATCTGAATGAATATAAATAGCAAATACTGCATTAGTGTTATCAGCACATTTGGACCTTTTATATATAATGGCCTTTGGATAAAAGCATCCAAGACTGCTGAAAACTCCAAGTTCTCCCAGTTAGACATTCCCATACATAGTAAGGCATGATGAAGTAAAAACACTTTCTTTCCGTGTTATTGTTTCCAGTTGAGTTACTTCTAGCAGTAAAAGGGAAAACAGAATTGATAAGTTGGGGTGCATTGAACTTAGGGGGTATACTGTCTCTTGCACATTATCAGGGTAGTCACTTATTCACCAGTTGGTCACATCTTGGCCCAACACAAGAGAATGCATCCCCAAGCACCCATCCAGATGTGCCTCATTGAAGAGAGAGGAAAAGTTTTACTCACATGTTCCATCATCTCATTGTATACATGAACTCTACCCTGAAGATCATGGCTGGTTATAAGCAGCTTATTTTACCTGACTGGACTTGGTTCCCTATCATTTCTAGAAATAACTTCTGGTATAATCTGTACATGGTGAAACTGTGCAGAAACTTGACTGTCTTCCTTAGACTCTGAAGGATTGCTTTGGGGAAATGGTACGTTTTTAAGTGTTTCAGTCCATGTGCCAAGCCCTTCAGAGTATCTTGATCACCATTTTTTATTCTCCACAAACTAAGCAACTTTAGGATCTGATCAGTCGATTTGCATAACTTCATAGTTTTTTCAACATCTTCCATTGCTACTTTCTTCCCTGGTAAGCTTTCCATCAGACTATGGAGATGTTCCAAGGTGAGGTTCCAGCGCCCAATATGTTTCACCACACTGTTTTCACAGAGGTCAATATCTGTGAATTAGAAATTAGAAATCAAAAAGAGATGCTATTGCGATTTACATTCCCTTATTCATCTCTTAAGACAATATGTGATGGTTTTGTTCTAAGGATAGCCTTTCTTTTCCTGCCATAAGTAGATATAATACAATATTATAAATATAATAATATATCATGTTATGTTAATTATTGTTTATGTTACACTAATGTAATATAAAGTATAAAAATTTAAAATAATGTGCAAATGATGCATAATAGTTGTAATTAATAAATAACAGATAAAAATGAAATAATGAAATGACTCAAATATAAAATATCATAAATATAAATACAAAAATAATAGTAACTGAGAGAAGTTAGTATTTTAGTCTGAAAAGAAGAATAAAAACACAGTGGAATTGTCTGATAGTCTAAATAATAGTTATTTATATTATTTAAGATTATTGGAATGTTGTGTTGTTTGGGGTAGGAGGTAGGAAGGACAGAGATATTATTTCTATAACATCATCAATGATTTAATAATATCACAATCTATAAAACACAATTATGAAAAACAAAACAGTTCTGAAAACCAATAGGACCCAAATACAGGAGTGCCATCATCACCAGGTATAAATTTGATGAATTTAGCCAAGGCAAAAAATAATGACAATATCGATCAGTGAGTAGTGTAATGTTCAAGAGTAGTCAAGTAACACTTTTCTAGTCTTTTTGATACTTAATCGTTCAAACAAAAATTAATTTCTATGGTATCATCAGTTCTCATGAGAACTCCCTAGTGAGAATAATCCCTGAAAGCATACAGAGAAATAAACAAGTAAAAGAGAAGACTTTAGAGAACAACTATGATATATCAATGGGGTAGAGAAGCTGCCCTATTTAAATAGAACATTGGTTTTTCACTTTTGGGGAGGCAATTATTCTTTTGAAAAGAATTTTTAATCTTCCTCTTCTGTCTTCACAAGAAATCTGCTATCTGCTTCAAATGAAAACAACCCATTGTTGTGTTGTCTGAGGCCATTAAGAAAGAAATTATCTTTAAGTCATTTGTTACTAATAACTTGTCTATAGACAAAATATATTCAGAAAACTTTTTTCTGAATTTTCCTTTTCAGAATGGATGCCCTTGGGGGCATCTAAGGGATGCAGTGTTTAGAATACCAGCCCTGAAGTCAGGAGGAACTGAGTTCAAATCTGGTGTCAGACATTTAATACTTCCTAGATGTGTGAACCTAGGCAAGTCACTTAACTCCAATTGCCTCAGCAAAAATAAAAGGTAATTTCAGAATAAATGCTCAATATCTGCTGGCCCAGAACCTCTGAACTCCATTTTTTAATCTATATTTCCCAAGGCCTAGAACTCACTTTGGATGCAATTTGACTTCTCCTTTAAAAAAAAAAAGATTGGGGGGATTGTATTGGGGTTTTCCTAGCATGAGCAAAGGGAAAAACATTACTCTCTCTATATTTTTAAATTCCTTATGCTGTTCATGAATATCTAATTTCAAAAAAACATCATTCATAGAATCATCAGTTGATAGTCAAAGAATATGAACAATTTTCAGATGAAGAAATTAATGCCATCTAAAATTACATGAAAAAAATTATCTAAATCAATATTGATTAGAAAAATGCAAATAACAACAACTCTCAAGTACCATTTCACACCACTCTGATTGGCTAAGATGACAGGAAAAGATAATGATAAATGTTGGAGGGGATGTGGGAAAACTGAAACAATTATGCATAGTTGGTAGAGTTGTGAAATGATCCAAACATTTTGGAGAGCAATTTGTAATTACACCCAAAGAGCTGTCAAATTGTACAAATCCTTTGATCTAGGAATGATTCTTTCAGGTCTGTATCTCAAGGAAATCATAAAAGAGGGAAAAGGACCTACATGTGCAAAAATATTTGTAGCAATTCCTTTTGAGGTAGCAAAAAATTGGAAAATGAATAGATGCCTATCAATTAAGAAATGGCTGAATAAGTCATGATATATGAAAGTAATGGAATATTATCGTTTACAAAAAAATGATGAATAATCTGATTTTAGAAAGCTCTGGAAAGATTTACATAAACTGATGTTGAGTGAAACAAGTAGAACCAGGAATATATTGTACACAATAACAGCAAAATTGTGCCATGATCAACTATCAAAGACTTAGTTCTTCGCAGTTATTCAGTTATGCAAGGCAATACCAATAAACCTTGAATGGAAAATGCCATCTGCGTTCAGAGAGAAAACTATGGAGACTGAACGTAAATCAGCACATGCAGTGTTCACTTTTTTCTTTTTCTTTTTTCCTCTCATGATTTTCCCTTTTGTTCTGCTTTTTCTTTAACAACATGATTCATAAGGAAATATGTTTTTTAAAAAATGAATGTACATGTATGACCAGAAAATAAAGAAAACAAACTCTTCAGCAATAATATCAACAAAAAGAATCATCAATTATATCCATTCATTTTACAGATTAAAAAAAACTGAGGCCCAGAGATACTAAGTGACTTGCCTAGGATTATACAGGTACTGTGTGTATGACAAGGGACTTCAACCTAAACAGTCTTTATGTAATATTGCTACCATATATTCCACTATATCATATTGGTTTCAACTGTCCTTGCTTTTAATTCCAACAAATTCCAACCATGGCATTCCTATGAATGTCAATACTAGAAAGGTTTTATTGAATTCTGAATTTAAACTGAAGAAATCATAATTTCAGATGTTGTCTTCTTAATTCTTACAACATAAATTCTTAAAATTCTGTCTTCAAAAACAGGTTTCATTATGAGGATTACTGAGATTATTCCTGTAAACTTTGCCTGATAAATGTGAGGTACTTTAACAAATAAATTCAACATTTTTCCTTGAGTAAAGTAGAAATGGAGGCTCATAGTGATTACATGACTTTTCTTTGCTAGTCAAATAAAAAAGCTAGTAATAAGTCACATTCCAGATTTTGGGAGGCAGGCTCTGAAATCTATTTGGGCTTTACCAGACTCTGAGAATTGGATATGGCTTTTTTGTATATTGTATTTGGCTTCTAAAAGAAACAACAGGAAAGCGAGTTGATCTGCTTACTTTTGGGAGAAATATTATCTTATATTACATTATTACAATATTATATATTGACCACATTATTTGGAAGTGAGAAAGGATTTAAGATGAAGGACCATTATTTCTTTACTACTCAACAGGGAAGCTGATTATTTCTCATTTCTCAATGAAAGTATTTATGTGGGATACCTGCCTAGGTGATGATTTGGAATACCATACCTTGAATAATTTTCTTGACCATATCTTGATCTTTATTTTGATGTTTCCATAACTTGAGCAGCTGGAAGGTTTGTTCTTGAGAGCTATGTCGTCGTTTTATCCTTTCTATGGTTTCTGCATTTACCTTGGTACCAGGTAAACTGTCCACCAGGACACTGAGCCAATTAGGGGTAAACTTTGTGGGAACAGCAAACCTGAAGAATGCCTCTTCACATAGAGTAACATCTAAGTGGAATAAAAGAGTTAAATTAGTATAACAGTGTTCTTAAACTCTTTGGTTCTTGAGAAACAATTGAATTCTGGAAACTATAGTTTTCTGTGACAAATTGTGTCAAAATTCAGTTGTACCCAACCATTATTTTAGCTGAAATTCTTTATTTAATGTCACACTGGTTAAAAGGACCAGTAGATGTAGTAGAACATAAAAGCTCCTTGAGAGAACATTTTGTTTTACTTGTGTCCTTGAAGAGAGTGAGCACTTAATTGTTGGTGAGGTAAATTAAATTTCCAAGTTTTCCAGGACACTTAATTTTTTTTAGTTAATTTTGAAAAATAATGATAATATCAACATGACTAAATCTTTGCCTCAAACTATTTTTCTAATTTAATTTAAATAACTAAATTCAATTAATGCTTATCTAGTATCCAGAGGGCACAAAATACACACACAGTTACAATGTGACTTAGACAGAACAAGTATATCAAGGTCCTACATGATTTATATGCAGAAATACATATCATATAGAGGACAAGTAAAAGGACTTATTGCTCTGAATAGGATCCCACATTCTATTTCTCTGTAAACTACTCATCTTCAGTTTTCTGAAAGAGCTGAGTTTTAGAGGGAACATGTGACAACATCTGACAGATCACGGTTATGATCTTCCTAAGTGTGGTACCAAGGGTCTGAGGTAATCCTTGGGAAAAAAAAAAATTATGTGAGGATCAGTTAAAAGTCTAGAATGTGATTCAAGTAGGAACATAAAACTCACAAATTCAAAATTAATTCATACATGGAGTAAGATCAAGGAATAACCAATTACCCATGTATTCTATTGATATGAATGCAATGTTAAGGGATGAAGAACAAGTCTCCCAGAATACTGAGTGGACTGTTATGCAGAATTTTGGGGGCCAAATGAGCATGATTTGAACAAAATGAGAAAGTGTGGATGCATCATGGTCTGCCCCACCTGCCCTGCATCATGAATGAGATAACATAGCCAACAAAAATTGAAGTCTATATCTGACTTTTATTGAGTAAAATATTTGGAAAAAATAAAAGATCTTAGGATTTAAGTATTATGAATATTTGAGCCTCTTTAGGCTATTACGAATTATAATTTTTCATTAGCTGACCTCATTTCATCTGTTAGCATCTAATTTATCAATAACATGCATATTAATTGAATGTGATACCAACTATCTTTAAAAATATTCCACTGTTTTAATTTTTTTTCCTTTTTTGAACTACCCATTCTATATCTTTCTTACTTCCTTTCTTCCCAACATATTTCCTTCCCTCTCTACCATCTAATGAATGATACTTGACTATAAGGCACAAATGGGAGAAGAATATAGCATAAGAGCAAATGAAGATGGAAAAAATTTGTCACTTAGGCCACAGGAATGCATGAGACAATAGTGATTTTTGAAGTTTTCTTCTTAAATTGGAGATGTGACATGAAAGATCAGAACCATAAAAACAATATTGAGGAATGACTATTGAATAACCTGAGGCAGGGAGGTTCTAAATGATATTGAATGAATCATGGAAAACCATAGTAGATGAAGACAAATGACTCAATAGGTAGAGAGCAAGAGATTTTAGGGCAGGCCTTATCATCCAAGATAATGCCATTGTACCAGAAAAGGTTTTTGCAACATAATTACCTATTCCACATTTTGGAGTTGCTTCTATGTTTCCAATACAGAGATTGTCATGAGTTGCATTTCCTTTTGATGCCATTTGGAGACCAAGGGCACTGCAATTTGTGTGTTTCCTGCATGCTGCTTTAGAGGAAGTCTCATTTGAGAAAAATCCATCTGGGCACCTTTTGCAAATGGTATTTCGCTCTGGGGTTCCTTCAGGAAAGATAACAGCCATTTTAGCACTTCAAAATCAAAAACTCTCACAGCAGGCATGGCATTAGTATAGTTCTGAAAAACCCCTAAAAAGTCCTCTGGTAAATTCTTCCCAATGCTGTATATCACATTATCCTTTAGACTGACTTTCTATGTTCACTTATACCACAGACAGAATGGTCAAGAAAGAATAGATGTCAACTGAATTCTTTAAACTATTGTTCTTGAAAAATCATGGACATGTTCTACCATTCCTAAGAATTAGTGTAATCTAAATGTCATGTCTTTAAATTCTTCCCAGACCCTACTGATGTTTTCTTTTGCTTGGAACATCAGCATATACACTGGCTAATAAATGTGTTAACCTCAGGAAGTAAAATTTTACACTATAATAAAGTGTTGAATAAAGGAAGGAAAATGGAGTTTCCTCTGAAATGCAAACCTGCCATTGAACAACATAATAGATGTTCAATGATATCCTATTTTGCTTTAGCTGTTGTGTTCATGACAACAGTCATTATAACTTAGAGGAAGTATGATTATATGCGCATTTCACTGCACTGTGGGAAGATTTGATATGTTTGGAGAAAACATTAATAGGAAGAACTTGAAACAACAACAAATAAAGATGCTATTAAAATAAATAATGTCAATACTGTCTTTTATGCATGGATATGTTACACATTGCACAATATATTTGCATATGAAAATATCTCCATCTAGTGTGGGTTAGCAGTATATAAACTATATTTTGCAATAATAGATCATTGAAATACATCAATAGCAACATGCTATACAATGATGACTTCTAGAAATATGTGAATGGGAAGAATTGTGTGATTGTCTTCCCAGTTAGAGACAGCTAGATGACGCTGTATAGAGAGATAACAGAGTTGTCTGGAAGAGCCGAGTTCCAATATTGACTGTGATACCTATCAGCTTTGTGATTTTTGGGAAAGCGACTTAAGTTATCTGTGATCCTCAGATAACTCTCTAGGAATAAATTACCAGTTATAGATTGTTGGCTCAAAGAGTCATTGGTGGGATTAGTGTTGGTAGAAAGAGCTTCCACAGAAGTACATCATTTTTCTATGATTTGTGCATAAATCTAAGTAATTAACACTTTTTCCTACCTCATTTTAAGCAGAAATACAAAGAATAATTCTTAGCATCACCAGAATGTGCAGAAATAGGCCTGTAATACATTTGGAGGAGACCACAATTCTGGTATAAGAAATTCCATGTGGCTTAGAAGTGTAGTAGGGTCAGGAGAAGAAAACAAGGTGCAAAAGCATTTCATTGAAAAGGGGATAGGAGTTGGGGGGAATTAATATTTTGGAAACTGGCATCCCATATCCTTCCTTCTGCTTATGTTGGAAAACATTTTCCAGTTGAGAGGATAGCCTGTGTGTTCAGGAAAAAGGGGTGGGATGGGGAGGGAGACAGAAGTAAATGAGGCCTTCTGTGGTGGGACCAAGTAGAATGGCTGCCTTTGTCCTGAGAATTCTGACCCAACATTTCTCTTTGCAAACATGGTTTCATGCTTCCTTTAAGTGCACAAACTTCATTATTCTGCAAATTTCTTCATTGAAATTTAAAATGTCCGTTTCTGCTGCAATCTAGATTAAATTATTTGTAGTACTTCTATGCTCAATACAAGATGGAGAAAGTTGGGTCAATATAATTCCTCCATCAAGTGTCCCCCAAAAACTCATTTTAGAGCCCTCATTAGAGAAAGAGAGAGAAGCAGAAAGACAGAAACAGAGATAGAGAACCAAAGATAGAGTCAGAGAAAGTGACAGAGACAGAAAGAGAGAGAGGAGAGAGAGAGAGAGAGAGAGAGAGAGAGAGAGAGAGAGAGAGAGAGAGAGAGAGAGAGAGAGAGAGAGAGAGAGAGAAATAACAGAGAGACTGAGAGGGATGAAGGGAAAGGGAGAGATGATGATGATGATGATGATGATGATGAAATAATATCATGTATGTTGAAAAAAAAAAGAAGATTCTTTTTCAGGGATGTGTTGAACTATGTAATCAATAAGGTGGTACATTCTACCTTTGAAATTCTGTGATTCTGTGCAAGTCATTCCCCAATTGATAAATGGTCAAAACATATGAACTGACAATTTTCAGATAAGGTAATTAAAGATATGTATAATCATATGAAAAAATTTTTCTAAATCACTATTGATCAAAGAAATACAAATTAAAATACCTCTAAAGTACCATCTTACAACAATCCAGATGGCAGGAAAATATGATGCTAAATGTTGAAGGGAATGTGAAAAAACTGGGACACTGATGCATTGTTGGTGGAATTATGACCTGATCCAGTCATTCTGCAAAGCAATTTATAAAACTGTGCATACCCTTTAATCTAATAGTCATAGGATTCCTATCCCCAAAAAAATCATAAAAGAGGGAAAAGGATTCACATATGCAATAATGTTTATAGCATCTACACCTACAGAGAGGACTGTGGGACTTGAGTGTGGTTCATATCACAGCATTTTCACTTTTTGTTGTTATTTGCTTGGATTTTATTATCCTTCTCATTTTTTTCCTATTTGATTTCTTGTGCAGCAAGATAACTGTATAAATATGTATGTGCATATTGGATTCAACATAATTCTCCATGTTTAACATATACTGGAATACTTTCCATTTAGGGGGAGGGATGGGGGAATTGGAACACAAGGTTTTGCAAGGGTTAATGTTGAAAAGTTATTCATGCATATGTTTTGAAAGTAAAATGCTTTAAAATAAAAAGATAAAATAAAATGTCTTTAGCAGCTATTTTTGTGATGGCAAAGAATTCCCCATCAATTGGGGAATGGCTGAATAATTAGGGTATATGAATATAATGAAAAATTATTGTGCTATCAGAAATTATAAGTAAACTGATTTCACAAAAACCTGGAAAGACTTGCATGAATTAATGCTGAGTGAAGTGAGCAGGACCTGGAAAATATTTACACAGTAACAGCAAGATTATGTGATGATCCATTATGATAAAGTTGGCTCTTAGCAATACAGTGATCCAAGACAATTTCAATAGATTTAGGATGGAAAATACAATCCATATCCAGAGAGAGACTTATGGAGTGTTAATGTGGATTGAAGCAGACTATTTTCACTTTTTTTGTTTGCTTTTTCTTTTTCATGTTTTTCCTCTTTTGTTCTCAGTTTTCTTTCACAACATGACAATATAAAAATATTTTTTAAATGATTGTACATGTATAAGTCATATACAGAAGTACAGGAGAGGAAAGGAAGGGAGGAAGAAAAAATCTGGAACTCAAAATCTCACAAGAATGAATGCTGAAAACTATCTTTATATTAAATTGGAAAAATAAAATAACTATTGAGAAAAAAAGAAAACTGTCCAAAAAAAATTCTGTGATTGTGGTAGACCAATTCTACAGGGACAGAAGTGGTACAGACAGATAAATGGTGTAGTGGATAGGGCACTAGAATCAAGGAGAACTCAGTTTAATCATCTACAAAATAGGAATAATAATAACACTTTCCCCTAGGCTGAATTTGAACTCAGTTCTTCCTCACAGCAGCTAGGTGATAGAATGATAGAGTACCAAGCCTAAGAGTTAGAAAGACCCATTTTCATGAGTTCAGATTCAGCTTCAGATATTTTTTTACTAGCTGTCTGACCCTAAACAAGTTACTTAATCCTGTTTGCCTCAGTTTTCTCATCAGTATAAGAAACTGGAGAAGGAAATGACAAACCACTTCAGTCTCTGCCAAGGAAACCCCAAAAGGGGTCACAGAGAGTCAGATGTGATTTCAAAAACAACTAAAAAACTTATTGATTCCATGTCCAGAACTCTATACATTGGAGCTATTTGGCTAAATATCAATTGTCTCTCATTTTCCCTTACTAGAGATATGATCTTAGGCATATCTCCATTAAATTTTATTGATCTTAGTTGGACTAGATAATTTCTGAAGGCTAAACTTAATTCTAGAATGCTATGATTCTCTAAAATTTTCCAAATTTTCAAGTGTTGTATGAACTATGTTGGAATTTCATAAATGTAGTAAGCAAAAAATTAACTTGTTCAAGGATTCCCATAGTATTTTATCCAAACAGATGTTCTTGAAATGAAGGATAAAAGAAATAGGGTTAGAACCTGTGCTTTAATTAATGTAGGAAATTCCAAGGTGAAGAAATTCCCCCTACCAATACAAGTGGATAACATTGCAATTTTCAATCTTACAGAAATACATATAAGCAGAGGTAGCAAACATTGTTCAGTAGGCAATGCCTTCAGCAACACTCCTAAGTACTGTGTAGGGGGAGAACAGAGGTGGGAGGGATGTGTGAAGGGGTAGATAAAATAACAAAATAAATTAAAAAATGATAAAACATGGATAATGTTAATATGTGGCTTTCTAAGTCAATTATGTGGCCTGCAAGGATTCTTACATACAATTTAGTGGTCTCCATTTCTACTTGAGGTTGATGCCACTAGTCTAGAGCACTGAAAAGTTCCATAATTTCCCTGGGGAACCTAGCCAATGTGTGTCAGATGAATCTAGCTTTTTATGTCTGTAAGGGCACTTCTCTAACCATTATACCACTGTTTTTCAGATTGATTTGATTTTTCAAAGAAAGGAAATACTTTGTTTATAGATAAACATTTATGTTTGAGTTTAACAAATTGTTTCATCTAAAAAGAAAAATAAAACTATTGAAGACACATTGCTCTAGCCTTTATCCTTTTCAGACACACACTATATGTTTGAATTCCCTGCCAAAGGAAGAACCAGCTTTCTTTTTAATAATAAAAATATGCACTCCCAAACGGCTCTCATTTTTTTGACATAATTTATTATAACTGTGCATTGTTACAGCTCTAGTGCCTCATTAATATTGGTATAATTACTCTCTTGGTATCAATTAACATTTCTGATGTTTGTCAAAAAGCACTGTAGCTTGAAGCAGCCAGCTTTCAAATAAAAAACGAAGTATTTATCAGGTATAAACAGTGTAACCCAGAGTGGGCTCCTTTGAAAAAAGGGCAATTCATCATGTTTCTCATTAGAGGGCAATTTGCTACATTTGAGACTTGTCACTAAATTGCATTTTATTACCACAGGATTCCTTAGAGAACTGCTCTTTTGGCAACAATCCATAGCAGAGGTATAGCCCAAGAAGCTTCTGCCATCCATTGTCTTTGCAGTTTGCTATCCTGTAATGTCATCAGAACAAGTTTGTTTCTTTATCTTTCACTGATGATTCTCCTATACTATGTACAACATTAATTAATTTTGCTGGGGATGGAAATCAGCCACCTACCTGCTTGTACTACACCAAATCCTGGGGGACAGCTGGTATGTCGTAGACAAAACTCTAGTTCCAGATACCGTCCTTCCACACATTCACATACACGGTTGTGAGTGCTGTTACACTCCTGTTTCACATATTGCAACTCTTTGCACATTCCACTGCAGTATAGACACTCCTCGTTAAAATGCCAGCTATTGGTATAGTAGTGATGGGGGCAGGGTTCACACTGGGTCTTTCTCCTTGTTGTACAATGCTGTTTCAGGTAAGTTCCTGGGGGACATTGGTCACACAACAGCTGACGAGATGTTTCAGGGTCATAATGAAGGTATTTTGGAGGAAAGGTTTCCTGTGTGGTCCACTTAACTGAGATGTCCAAGAACTAGCATAAAGGAAGGAAATAAATGTAGTTAAGCATCAAAGTTTGATTTTTCTTCTGGGTCAGTACCATTTTGGCTCAAATTTCCCCACCTCAGCCTAGTACTTAGCTCCATACCTCAAGGATCTGAAATCTCCTTAAGGTCATACATGTGACCTTATTATGAATATGACCTATATGTATGAATAGGGAGTTCAGAAGACAATCCTTTCATTTTTCAGATAAGGAAGTGAGGTTTAAAGAAATGATCATTTCTCTCCTATATTAATAGTCAATTATTGAATTACGATTGAGGTTATTTTTCCCTTCCTTTCTTCATGTAGAAATTAGTCCCTGTAGATTATTAAGGCAATCTTTAAAGCAGAGGGTTCATAATGAGATAAAATCTTGAGCAAAACTGACCTAATTGGAAAACTCAGATCTGTTGAAAAGGTAAAGAAATTTTAGTTTAGGTGAATTAATGGATTCTTCCCTATTGTGTTTTATTCACACAGGTATGGGTAGAAGCAGATTCCCTTTTTGTCTAGATTACCCTACGTGGAGTGATATTGATATCAATAATTCTCTTTGACTAAGAATGAGTAATGAGAGACACATTCCCAAGAATAAGCTCATCTCTCATACTATTCATACTCTCATGACTTTCTAACCAATCAGAGCTGATTGCTCAGGAGAAAGCTTTTCCAAGGGTATATAAGTGCTGAGTGAGTTCTATGAGGGGTCTTTGGCATTCAACAATGTCACTGACCCTTTTGTTAATTATATACTAGCATGATTAATAATATAATTATTTAATCAGAAACTATATCTCTTGTACTTTTTCTATATCACAGGCTCATAGAAATTAAATGACTCACACAAAATAAGATTAATAAATTTAAACCCAAGTTATCTGGCTGCAAAACCAATGCTTTTCCCTGTACTACCACATTACTTCTTCATGACTATAGCATTGCATTTCCTTACTTGATAGTCTCTATGAGTTTCTCTGCCTTTACAGTTTGATCACTTGGTGGCCAATCATTTGTTGATGGGCTTTTCCAAAGTGGGATGTTTGCTCTCCAACAAGAGATATTATTTCATTGCTAGGCTTGTACTTAGAACTCATCCAGCTGAGTAGGATCTTCCAAGGACTTTTTCTAAACTAGCATTTTTGATAACCAAAAATCACCTCCACAGCATGTTGAGGTAACTAGGTAACTGCATACTGGACTAGGAAATCAGAAATTTTTGTTTAAATTCTGCTTTGAACACTACCTATGCAGTGTTGGAAAAGTCATTTAACTTTCCTCAGCATCAATTTTCTCATCCATAAAATGGAGTTAGTAACAACATCTACCTTATAGGGTTATTATGAAGATTAGACAATTTAATAATTACAAAGCATTTTACAAATCTTAAAGTGCTTGATATGCAACTTATGTGTCATAAGAGTTAGGAAAAAATCATAGTAGCACTCTGATGGAAGAACCAGCCAACCAAATACTGTAAATATACCTATCCTTCAGAAAAGTTTGGGGGGTCTGTGGACTTAGGCATTTAAATATATATGTGATATAGTATTTAAATGGAGATGATTTTTTTAATCCCCATGCATTTTGTTTTATGTATTTAAAAACATTATTTTGAGGAGTCCATAGGTTTCAGCAAGCTTCCAAAGAGGATTATGACATCCTCCTTAAGGGATTACCATGTAGCATGCCAAACACTGACTTTACCCAACGTGTAATGAACATGGAGAAAACAACAGAATTTAGAACATTATGATGGAAACTTGCTTCTAGTCTGGATTTGCCTTGGACAGGTTAATTGTTCCTTTAGTTCCTCATTTTCTCATCTACAAAAAAAGGGGTTTGACTTAGATGATTGTTTAAGGCTCCTTCTAATTCCTATGGTCAACAGCTCTATGATTGCAACTAAAGCAAATAAGTAAATTAGTATTTGCAGTTTGTACAAACAATGGGGCAGTTCAATTTAGGAATGGGAAAGAAAGTTAGAGTCAGAGAAGAAATGTATGTTTATGCAGTCAGAACCATGCACAAAATCATCTCCAACGATGGGGAGGAGGAGATGAAACTCTACAACAATCAAAAGATATTTGTTAAGAGCCAACTACGTGCACTAGACATTATACTAGACAATGGAGATATAAAGACAAAAAAACAAGTTCTGAGCTTATGAGGCTTGCTTTCTACTTTCTACCAGGGTGGAGAGAATTGGAAGAGGAAGAAAAGATGATGGAGAAATAATAGAGAAATATAGAGAAATAGACCCACACATAAAGAGAGACAAAGATACAGAGATGCAGAAACAGAGAGAGATAGAGAGACACAGAGAGGGACAAAGAAAGAAAGGCAGGGATGGAGATATGGAGACAGAGACAGAGAAAGAATAATGTCTGCACAGATAAGTAAATTTTAAGCATATACAAAATAAGTTCAAGAAGAGAAAGCATTAACACCTGATAGACTTGCAAAAGTTTGCTATAAAAGACCTGAATTGTTTGACAGAAGCTAGGAATTTTAAGAGTCAGTTGTAGAGAGGGAGTGATCATTTATAAAGACATGGAGGTGAGAGATGGAATGTCTCATAACTGATTCAAGTCAACAAGTATTTATTAAGCACCTGCTATGTTCCAGAGAATGAGCTAAAGGCTGGTGCTCCCAAGAAAAACAAAACACAGTTCCTTTTCTCAAGTTGCTCACAGTCTAATGACTGCAAGTTAGTAGCAGTGCATAACTTAATGATGACAGTAATGGAAACTCTTGAGCTGGGAGAGAATGAGTTTGCTCAGGAGATGGGGACTGTCTGACATAAGTTGGATGGGGGTGGGTTGGGAGGAAGATGATGATAGGTTATGTGCAACTTCCTGTGAATAACAACTACAATTCAAACCAGTCAGCCTTATGGTTATGAAAATGTATATAAGAAAATAAACTAAAGACCCAGTTTTGAATCAGGCAACATTTTTTTCCTTAATAAATTTTAAAAAGTCTTCAAGGAAGTACTGGTATTGTTATTTATTTAAATGATAGAAGATGTGTATTTTGGTTAAAGAATACAGACATTAACTGCTTCAGGGAAGCAAAAGGCAAGAATATATCATTATTTTTTCCAGCTTCATATACTGGTTTGTTGAATCTCAAAATCTCACTGACATTACAATATGACATCTATCCAAAAAGAGATAAGATGTACTGTCTTCAGTATGGGACGAAATTATAAGCATGCTCATAAACATGTGGATGTTTCCAAATGAGTAACTTCATTCTCTTCTTTCTAGAAGACCACAAACTTCAAAATTCCAAAAAGGTATCATTACAGACATTACAGCAGAAAGGGTCTGCTATCAGATGCCTGACAATTACCCATTTTTCTTTAGTTTGACATCTGCATCGAACTCTGCATCATCAAAGAACATCATAGCCTGATAGTCTGATAATTCCCATCAGAACCTTGGACTCTGCCCCTTCTTGCCTAGATTTTTTTCCTTTATCACACTTTCAGTCCATTTATATGCCATCCTACCCCACATATTATTATTGTTATCCCTTTCCAGTTTCCATATATCAGTTTCCTTCCCACATTAGAATATAAGCTTCTTCAGACAGGCATTTTCTTGCTTGCCTCTATTTGTATCCTCAAAGCAAAGTGCTTGATATATAGTAAACTAGTAAATGTTTAATAGACTCTCCCTCCCTCCTTCTTTGCCTCTGTTCCTCCCACCTTAAGATGTTGAGGTTACTCTAAGTTCTAAAAGGGGATGAAATTTACTTTATATTGTGTGTGTGTGTGTGTGTGTGTGTGTGTATGTGTAGGTTTGCACTGTTAAGGAGAACCCTGAACTTGTCTTTTTGAGTTGCTATATTTTCCAGAAATACCAGCTACAGAGCATGTAAGCAGACCTGAATGTGTCAAGGACAAAGCCCTTCCCTACCCCCAAGCAGACATAATTTGTAGTTTGTACTCCAAGCTGGATTCCTTGTGTCTTCTTGGGAAGGATAGGCACTAGCCAGGCTGTGCCAGGCTGGGATAATAGTGCTGCATCTGGGGTCCTTTGCAGATAAGCAGACCATTCTATCTTCATAACTTAACTCTTCCTAAGATAAAAGAATGCCCTCCTTGCTCCTCCCCTTTGGGAGAACTTTTGTCGTCCTTTTTCTTTACTGCATCTGTCCCCTCCCATGCCACACTCCTTCCTGGTATCTCTTCCTTCTTTTGTCCTACTGTCCTAAAAATGCAAACTCAGTGTGACTTGTGAAATCTTTTGGTTCCTTATGATGTCCATTTCTCTCTTGTTTTCATATAAGTTTTGTGACATTGTGTTTACCTGTTGACATTTCTTATGTAGATAACATTTTTATAATGTAAGTTCCTTGTGACTGGGCTTTTTTATAGTCATTGTTATATAGCAGGTCTTTAACAAATGCTTATTGATACAGTGACTATCAATCACTAAGTCTGGGAAGTTACGATCTATATTATTTGAATATTGAAAGTTGGGGAAAGGACAACATAAACTAATTGATAAAACAGGGGACTGACCTAAAGAGGACTTGATCATTCGTCAGGCATTACTTAAATCACAAGATTGACCTCTGATACAACATAATTTCTTTCTGTATCTTAATTACATCCTCTCTTCTTGAACATAAATAACCTTGGCCATTAGAGAATTCATATTTGAAAAACTATTGCCATTTCATTAAGGAATAGTATTATATAAAGAATTATTTATACTCTCTAACTTGGATCAGAGTACTAAAACTAGGTTTGAAAGATTGACGTTCCCAGTTCTAATTGATTTTGGGGTAAGTCAGTTAAAAAGTTAGCAAAGAAGCAAAAGAAAATAATAATAATTCTCATTTCTGTGGAGTGATTTGTAAATCACAATTGAACCTTGTTTAAATTGTTAAACTAGGGAAAAGGGAGAAAAGTACTATGTCAAGGTGTCACTATAACACAATCCCTACCCAACTCTAAACACTATGTACCAATGTGAAAGTGAAGTGTGACTAGAGGAATGTGGCATGTGGTTAGTAAAACAGCAATTGGGCTAGTCTAGGTTTTTTCTGTTTTTGTATTTTTTTTCCAAAATGGGTTTTCTATCTAATTTAAAGACTAGCAAGTAAAAAGAAGGAAGGAAGGAAGGAAGAAAGAAAGAAAGAAGGAAGGAAGGAAGAAGGAAGGAAGGAAGAAAGAAAGAAAGAAGAAAGAAAGAAAGAAAGAAAGAAGAAAGAAAGAAAGAAAGAAAGAAAGAAAGAAAAAAGAAAGAAAGAAAGAAAGAAAGAAAGAAAGAAAAAAGAAAGAAAGAAAGAAAGAAAGAAAGACAGAAAGAAAGAGAGAAAGAGAGAAAGAAAGAAAGGAAAGGAGGAGGGAGAGAGGAAGGAAGACAAACAGGAAAGGAAGAAGGAAGAGAAGAAGGGAGCAAGGGAAACAAGGAGGAAGGAAGAAAGAGGAGAGAAAGGGTAGAAGGAAGGAGAGATCTGGGACTGTCTCAGAATTTTTAATTGCCTCAGGAGAAGATAACTCAAGGCATTAAAAGTGAAGGGTGAAGAGGAAGCAACTAAAATTCTGACTTGGTCAGGATCTCTTAGAACCAACTGTAATCTTTGGAAAGGTTTTATGAGGATACTCACAACTACCTTTTCTGATTCTAAGGGCTGCCTTTACTCGGAGTAGTTCTTTTAGGCTTACTGAAGTTGGGAAAATCAAAAAAATTATTCTATCTTTATTCTATTTTATTAAATTAAATTATTCTATTTTATTAAATTATTCCATTTTAAATCTAGAGTCCCTTGAAGCTACTTTATAATTCTAAAATACTCTATAGCAGTTATCTTCTGTAAAGTAGGATCCATTCTTCACCAGCTGCCTCCTTTCCTTCTCTCCCATACTGCCCTACCCCACATGGGAATAGAGGGCTATACCCTCTTTTTCTCTGCTACTCCCAAAAATTCTTTTATAAATGATCCAGTGATCACAATTGAGATCCGCTTTAAAAAAGTTTAAGGGCCCCTTGTTTAGCAAAATGATTGAGTATTGGATATACAAATAACAATTTGATAATTGGTCAATTAGACATTATTAGACATTTTAATGACCCTTTTGTGATTTTTAAATGCATTCTAAATCTCCTAAAAAGGCAATCTAGACACAGAGGGTGCCAAAATCAGTCAATTCTGGTTGTAACTTAAAAACTTGCAGCTGAATACAGAGGGGTGGAAGGAGCACTTAATTAAGTGCTTACCATGTGCTAGGTACCACACTAAGCACTTTACAATTATCTCATTTGATTCTCACCACAATCCTAGATAGCAGATGATGTTGTCCCCTTTTACAGTTGAAAAAACTGAGACAGAGAAAATTTAAATGATTTGCCAAGTGTCAGAGAGTTAATAAGTATATGAGACAAAATTTGAACTCAGGTCTTTCTGACTCCAGGCCCAGTGCTATTTGCACCATGGGACCACTAAGTCCCTCTAAGTGCTATTCTGAGTTTAAGACAGTCCATCAGAGTAAAAAAAAAAGTAATAATGGAGACAATTATAAGGCCTTCCTAAAGTTTGGAATTAGTTATTAGAGTTTTTGACCAAACCAAACTTCTCACTGCTTCTTCCTAACACTTCACTTCCACTTCTCTGAAATAACTTACTTTGACTCCATTGAAAGAGAGCTAAAGAAATCTCAAAACACAAAATAAATATGAAATGCTTTTTATCCTGTTGCCTTTCTATTATATTGGAAGCTGAAAGTAGTTAGAAGTTATACTTTCCCCCTGTCTTTTTCTTTTAAAGAAGGAGGGGTTGAAAGCAGATGGGGCCTTATTTTTTGCTGTCCTTACCCTTCCTAACAATTACCAGATACTGCTGGATATCTCTGTGGTCTTCACCATATGGTACTATTTAAGTACAATCTGTCATTGACTGTAGGTTCTATAAAACTTGTTATTACAAGGATTTATCCTATGTAATTCAACATTGTTAAGGAATGATTATTCCTAAAACCATATAGGGAAGTTAGGTGTCAATCAACTTCTTCTAATGAAAAGTTGAGAAAACTCCATGATTATACTCTATATTAAATGATTATAACTTTGTTAGTTTGCAATCATATTAGAGAAGAATTTTTTAAGACAGTTACATGGAATTACCTATAAAGGATAATCTGCAAATTACTCCACCGGCTGATATCACTTTACAATCTTGCCATTAATATAATCTATCCAAATTTTGCTATAATGTACCAAAATACCACAATCCCACTTACTATTTGTTAATTTGCCCAGCATAAAATAACATTTCTCTCTTCCCCATTCACTGTTAAGCTCTTAGAAAAAGCAGTCTATACTCATTTCTTCCATTTCTCACTACCCACTTCTTACCTATTCTCTTTTGATCTGGTTTCCATGCTCACTACTCAATTATAACTTCTCTCTCTAAGGGAACGAGGATCTATTTACCAAGTCTGTTGGCCTCTTTTCAGACTAAATTTCCTTGGTCTTTTTGCATTTAATACTCTTTAAGACTATTGACTAGGAATCCCTTCTTGATGCTTTCTTATTTTGCCTTCCATGATAAACTTCTACCTTCATTTCCTTGTCTTGACTGATTCTTTTTGTTCTCCTTTAGTAGTTTCCCTTTCTTCTCCCACCTAAGTATGGACTCTTGTTCTATACTATCTTTTCTTCTCTCTTTGCCTTGGGAAGCTCATCCACTCATCCATTCCCATGACTTCAATTAAACCTCCATTCAGATGGCTCCCAAATTTATATCTCCACAGGTAGCTTCTCTCATAACTTCTGGTCCCTTCTATTAGATCATCTTTCACAGTTGATATATTCACTCATCTTCAATACCCAGATCACTGGAATTTTCACTATGAAATTGTTCCTAATTGAAGTTATTTATCAGACTACTTGGATCTCTTCCATGTATTTAATCAGTTTATAATTTATAGTAATATAATTTGTCAAGGCTGGACAACAATTTGTCAAGTCAACAAATGGTAAGCACAATGATGTCTTTTTTTTTATATTTTCTAATTAGGAGTACAATGCTGAAATGTGAAATACTTAAGCTTCCTTACATAACTGAAGAGCTTTGTTTTCTCTTCTAATGTTCTTGTTGGAAATGTTTTTGATGCATATGTAGCTTATTCTACTAAAAAATTATACATATTAGAAAAGTACAGAGATTGCTGATGGTGATGTTTTTTCAATTGCTCTTTTAGCAGGCACATAGAACCTAATAATAAGCCCCCAAACTTATCATCTTTGATATCTTCATTTCCTTTATCTATCTTGAAAAGTCATTCCTTAATATACCCCAGAAATTATATCACATTTGGCACAGGCCTCCTCTGTGTATCAGTTGCTTTTCTTTTCTTTGTTTATTTCAATTTCATTTCTATCTTCTCAATAAGCACACACAGTACTGTATTGTTAGAGTCCAAATGTGATGGCTCCACTGTTCTTAATCATGAATAGATTTTTAAATTTTATTATAAAAATATTTGCAGATCTTTTCTATCTTTTTTCATTTCTGTATTGTCCTTCTAGTTTAATTTTTAAATGTCCTCTGGATGACTTTGCTTGGTTAAGTTTCTTGCTGATAAATCTTCAAACTTCAAGATTTTTGCTGTTCATTGCTTCCTTTTATTTTAATGAGGTGACATAAAAAAGGAAGGTGTATCCTTTTTTTCTTCTACCTTGTTACCATGGCTGCAGAATTAGAAGTGGATCTGCATGGAGCTGAGATTATTATAATTATAGATATAGTGATAAAAAGACAGATGATAGATAGATAAAAGGATGGATAGATAGATGAATAGGTAGATAGATATAGATAGATAGACCTGTGAGATATGGGTCTATATATCTATTTACATGCATACACACACACACACACACACACACACACACACTCATACTCACACAAATATTGCTCATACGGTACTAGTCTAGCTTTTGAACATCCATGGCTACTTCCATATTTCAATGTACCAGAAGAGTGCAACATTAAAGAAGAATTGGGCACAGATAATATAAAATATTTTAACTACCTGAATGAAATGAACTGCCCCCTGTATTCTTTTTCTGCATTTAATGCCATGTTTTCACAGGCCCAATTCAACCTACTGAACGTTTATTTGTCACAAATTAGTGTTGTTGGTCAGGATACACCTACATGTTTTAAAAATATCAGTTAGTGTTGAATATATTATAAATTGAGTTTCTGTCCTTGATTTTAAAATTTTCCACTTTAGTAAAAAGACAGAACACTGTGTGGTTGAAATTACACATTTGAGTCTCTATCTCTGGTTAGCTGAGATAACCACCAAAATTTCTGATGAATAGAACCAGTGAGAGTCTAAAACATGATGGAAAAAAGATTAATACAGCCTTTTATCTCAATTTTCTATTGCTCTCTTTTCAAGTCCCCTTCCAGGATTTTTCTCTTCCTCTTCACAGAAGCACTAAGCTCAAACACTGAAGTCACTTTTGTTCTAATACAATTATACATTGGAAATTGACACAAGATGATTTAATGGCTTCCCTAGAAATGCAATTAAAATGATGCTATGAAACAGATAATCTGTGTACTTTCATTTATACATTGCTTTTAAAACCAGATTTGAGGCTTAAATGAGAATATTAGTATCAAATATGTTCCCAGAAATCCTCCTAATTAGATGAGATCATAGGACCACAATTCCATAATGGAAGGGAGTTAAGAGGCTATATAGTCAGATCTACCTCAAATTTCAGTTGAGGAAATTGAGGTTGAGGGAATTTTATTGACATAGCCCAAAGGACACAGACAGTAGGTACGAGAAATGAGAGCTGAATAAAGATCCTATGAATCCAGCCAGTGCCTTTTCTACTATAACTATAACATACTGCCTTCAATTTTGTAAATTCCAAAATGGCAGGAACCACATTTTATTTGTTTTTATCTACATCCCTCTTACCCCAGCCCTACTGTGTAGAACAGAGTATTTTACATGTAGCATATACTTGATTATTGTTTGTCAAATTAAAAGGAATAAGCTCTGAATACCTAGGACACTCACAACCTCTATCTTTTCTGCCTTTTCATTATTTCTAACTTCTGAAAAATATTTTCCTTCACTCTTTATCTTATTATATCATTACTAATTCTTTAAAAAAAATCTGAAAGTGCAGAATGGACATTGTCATTCTTCAACTCAATAAACTTCAGCAACTCTCTACAGCCCACAGCAAAACCAAACTAAACCAAACCCAAAAACAAAAACCCCCCAAAATAAGCCAAACTCCTCTAATTGGCATTTAAAACCCTTCAAAAATGGCTTCTACTTATTTTTTCCAAATGTTTCTAATATCATTCTCCCTCACACAGGCCCATGTTTCAGTCAAGGTGGTCTAGTCCTGAGGTGCCTTCCATGACTGGAATGGTCTAACTCTTCACTTCTACCTTTCAGAATAGCTGGTTCCCTTCAAGGCTTACTTCAGGGACTACCTGCTACACATGGTGTTTGCTGATACCCTTTCTCCCAAATATTAGTACTCTTACTTTGAATACATATGGCTTGTATATGTTTTGTACTTATCTTCTGACTTTTTTATGTAGTAGAATGTATGCTCCTTCAGGACAGGGACTATTTCATTTCCATCTCTGTATTCTCACACCTAGCACAGTTCCTTGCTTGTAGAATTTAACTGAAAGCTATATTTATTCTGAGTTAAAAAGATGGTTAAGACCTCAACTGGATATCCTGTAGGCATCTTAAATTCAAAAAAGTCCTAAACTAAAGTCATTAAGTTTTCCTAAATCCCCTCTCTTCTTGTCAAAGGCATCACCATGCTCCCAGTAACCCAGACTTGCAACTAGCTCTCCTGTTCCAGTCCTCATTTTCATTTGCCTCTTCCCCATATATCTAATGTGTTGCCAGGTTTTGTCTATTTTATCTTGATAACTTCTCTCAAATGTATATATATATCCTTCTTTCCCCTTGACACTGTTACCATCCCAGTGATAGCATTCCTTTCAAATGCTTGAATTATTGCAATATCCTGCCACTTGTTCTCCCTGATGGTTATTTATTGATCAATTATTTTAAATGCTTAAGGGATTTGCTGATTGAGTAGACAATGATTGATCACTCAATCAAAAAATCATAGAGTAAGAACTGGAAGGGACCTTAGTGACCATTTAGTGTAGGGACTTTTATCCTGAGGTCCATGAACTTTTTTAATATCTGTATTTCAATATAATTAGTTTTCTTTGCAATCCTATATATTTTATGCATTTAAAATATTAATCTGAGAAGAAGTCCATAGGTTTTACCAGATTGCCAAAGGGATCAATTTTATGCAGAGAAAAGGGGGAAGGAGAAGTTTAAGAATTCTGTATCTATATATTTGGGCAACTCACTTAAGCCTATTTGCCTCAGTTTATTCACATGTACAATATACTGAAAAAGGATATAGCAAACCATTCCAATGTCTTTGCCAAGAAAACTCCAAATAGGGTCATAAAGAGTTGGACACAACTGAAATGAGTGAGCAACCAAGCTTTAAATCTATGATGCCATGACAAATATATAATGAATAAGGCCACTTTATACCAGTGAGAGAACAGGGGTGTCCCAGATTATAGCACAAAATTCTGGTACCATTTCCAAATTTTAGTGCAAAGGCTTATTTTGAGACTTATAGGAAAAAAGGCTTTTGGGCAAAGTCAGAGTGGACCTTTTAGATGTTAGTTGACTCCTGACAATACTCAAGCAGTAGGGCTAAATACTAGGCTATATTTTTACCACTCTACATGGTACAGTGAAAAAGTCACTGAGAGTTAAAGGGTCTGGGTTCCAGCTGCAGTTTGGATATTCATTTACTACATGAGCATAGTTAAGTCATTTAATATGTCTGTAAAAGATTTTATTGAGACCTCCATTAACTACCTTATAAGATACTTCGAAGATAAAATGAGATTTTGAAAACAACTTAGAAAAATTGTCATGGCATTAGATAAATATGCTATTAGGACTCAAATCCTAGGGAAACATTTCAAAGCACTTTACATTGGAGTTATTGCCAAACATACACTAGAAAATTTATTGCAACTTCTTTTTTAAAATTTTCATTTATCTATCATCATCTTTCCTTTACTTCATTTATTTATTGTAAATATTGGATAAATTCTATTTCATCTAGGATGCAAATGCAAAGGCCATGCATGGAGCTATCCCAGTACTGAAGTTTTGATTTAGAACATTTTTCTACCTTGGACTTGAGAGGAACACTCTCACTTCCCATTGACAATTTCCTTTTGTTGACCTCCATTTTCAAGATAGACTCAAACCATACTCCCTTTCCTTTCCAACTAAACTTCTGATTCTCTAGACTTTACTTCAAGCCTCAGTGAGTGCAGTTTCTCTAATTCCTCTGGATCTTTTTTCATTCCTTTATATGTCATCATCTCCATTAGAATACAAATTCCCTAAGAACTAGAATTGCCTTTTTTTGCTTATATTTGCATCTCTAGCATTTTGATAATGCTTGCTATATAAGCAGATATTGAAAGCACATAATAAATTATTTTTGGCTATTTGTTGCTTGTCTCATCCTCTGGTTCACCATATTTATACTGGAAACCTAATTGGTTTCCAAAGGATCTACCAACCTTTGCCCCTTAGTAGTAGGAAGTTTAAATCATAGCAAGTTTACTGTAACTACTGAGGGACAGGAATGTCCTTTAGGGAATTGTCAAGATCCCCCAGAATACAATGTCAGAAGCTTTTCTAAATCTCTAAATGGTAAGAAACAGTGGTCAAAATATTTTTATCTACTTTGACAACAATTTCTATTAAATGTTATCAAGATAGCAGTTTTCTAACAAATGGGAAAATAGAAAAACATAGGATGGCTTCTCCTGAAGAAATGGAATTTTGTCTTAAAGAACAAGAAAAAGAAACATCACCTTCCATTGAGAATATTTTTGTCTTAGGAAATACAAGTCCTTTGCTCTAGGGCTTTTACTCCAGGATGTGAAGTCATGAAGGGGCTAGTGGGTTTCTACTTTTAGAAAGTTCATTAAAAGAAGCCCACACAAACTCCTGAAATAACTACTGTGTTTGGGAGTTCCTTTGGTGTTCCTTCGTCATGATCTCTGCCACAGGGAAATTCTTGAGGATGATCCAGAGTTAACTATGTTTCTGGTCAGTCTGTGAGGATATGTATAGCTGAAACTCATTGAAGCTAAAACAGAATATACTAAGGCTATTCACTGTGGTGTATTGCTGAAAGTTCCATTTGTCAGAAATGTGTGTGCCTGTGACAATGGAAAAGTTTCTCCTTTGAAACACTTACCAAACAAGACCCTTGAAAAGGCCAATCATTCCTTTTACCTCCAGAGAGAAAAGTGATGCATTGGGGAGGCTGAATGAGACATTCATTTTGGGATTTCTCTAATGAAAGATTTTTTTGTTTAATTGAGTGGATTTGTTGCAAGGATTTTGCTTTTCTTTTTTTCTTCCAGTGGAGTGTGGTGGTGAAGGTATGAGGAAGAGAAAATAAAATTTTATTAATTGAAAAAACTAAATTAAAAAGATATCCAAAGAACTAATATTTTAAAAACAAAAAAGAACCTTGGAGAGTTTTAAGTTGCTCCCCCTCCTAGTTTTCCCATCTGTAAAATGGTGTTTAGAGGCAGCATGGTGGCAGAATGTTTAGAGGTATAGCTTTATAATCAACATGGAACAATGGAAAGAAATTAGCTCTAGCGTCCAAGAATGCAGATTTAAATCTTATCACTGCCACTCACTCTATGACCTTGGATTAGCTACTTAATCTCACTGGGCCCCTATTTCCTCCACTACAACAAGAGGACTACACTAGCTAGCTTTTGCTGTTTCATCCATCTCCAAACTCTTAGGCATCAAGAAGACCCAGACTCAAGCTCTTCCCTTTGATATTCCATTTGATTCTGGAAAAACCACCAAACCTCTCAGTTCTCCCAGTTATCTCTCTAAGGTAGATTCCTAATTTTTTTCCATGAACCCTGTCAGTCCAGTGAAGTCTATGGATGCCTTCTCAGAAAAATGTCTTTAAATGCATAAAACAAAATATATAGAATGACAAAGGAAGTTAGTTATATTGAAATATAGTCATCGATTAAAAAAACAAAAACAAGTCTACACCTCAGTTCAAGAACCTCCGGCATAAGATAAGTTGATCTACATTGGAGTAAAGAGTTACCATTGCAGAATTCCCTACACAAATGAATCATGAGTCCATGACTCCTCCCCACCTTCAATTCTCAATGTGGTCCAAAAAGTAATCATACTCAATATCCTCCCTACTTTATAGGATCAAATGAGATTATATATATAAAAGCACTTGTTAAAGCATGGGATTTTCCAGAGATATATGGTATTGTTACATGTTATAATTTTAAGGGGTAGAAGAGAGACTTAGGGAATAATTCACTTCAGTTCTATTTGATGTGCATTTAGTAAGTCCTTACAGTATGTGACATACATCCTAGATACCAAATCAGGAATAAAAACAGTTTTTGTGCTTTGAGGCAAATAAATAGCTCTGGAAGGATTCTCTAAAAGTCTCTTTCCTTTAAAAAGAAATATATCTAAAAGATAACTTTACCCATGATTGACTAGCTTTTTAATTGTCTCCAAGCAAGGGAGTTTCTAATCTGGCTTTGGGTCTTATTTCATTATGTGTACTATAAAAAACATTTTCATTGTTGTGATAATTTAATTTTAAAACAGTAAATGCCTGCCATAGGTACAGGTGAATTGCATGGCTACAAAATCATAACACTTTCTAAAGCACTAAAACCAAATCACTTTCAATTTTTTGAACTGTTAAAGATGTATAAAAAGCCATAGGTTTGTTTGTCTTATGAATTAGATACAAACAATTTGTCCTATTAGGCATTATATATATCACTACCTCCATGGAACAGGTCTGTAGCATGGTGGATAGAGAACTGGGCCTGGGGTCAAGAGGACTTGGATTAAATCTGGCCACATGAACATCCTAGCTGTATGATCTGCAGTGAGTCATTTATAATCTTTTTGCTTCAGCTTCCTCATCTGTAAAATGGGGATAAAATAATACCTACCACCAGGATAGATGTGAGGATTAAGTGAGAACATAATTCTAAAGTTCTCAACACAGCTTGATATACGGTTGGTATTGTTACTGTCAAAACCTCTTTGTTGCTTCCTGTTTCCCTTCACTAGAGATTTTTAAGCACAGGCTAGATACTATTTGTTGGGGGTATTACGCTACATGGGGATTCTCATTCAGGCATTGTTGGATCATATGGCATCCAAATCCCTTTTCAATCCTAACTCAATGATTAAAAGTATATGATTGTGGGCAAAACATTGCACCTCAATTTCCTCCTTTATAAAATACTATTTATGCTATCTCTCTTATAGAGCTACTATGAAAAACAATCCCCCTAAATAGGGAATGGACTGGTGATTTAATTTATTTGGGGAATTTCTAGCTAAAGTACCTCTTCTCTACCAAAGTAGATTAGTACTTTTTGTGCAACTTGTAATCAATTCTAGCCTAGAGAGGCTGGCTCACCTGGTTTCTTTTTATAAAGGCAGTATTTATTAAAACTAAGAGTGAGTTTATTCTTTCTGATTCTTCTTTCTGAAGCTGGCTGGCTTGCTACCCATTGCCCCACATGACCACTCAGATTTAAATGGGAATTATTAAATAATATTGTTATTAATTTCTGTCAATTCTATAATCACTCTTTAGTTCCTCCTTCTTAATCATTTTTAAAAAAAATCAACACTATTTTACATCCCCCCCCAACCACCAACCCAGAACATTAAGTGATAATGGAGGGGCAAATAAATTAAATCTGTTCATCTATAAAAAAACTGTTCTCATGGAAACAGTTTTCACAAGGTCAATAGGGGGGAAGAAATGCAAGCACTATGATTTATTATGTGAATTACTGCCCTATTTTGTACACATAAAATTTCAGTGAGGCTGAGAAATAGCCTCAAAGTTAAAAAAAAAAAAAGATGTTCTGAATGTGTGTTATTCCTTTCAAAAGTTTCTTCCATAAATACATAGCTTTTCCAATTAATGTTTTTGGTAATCAAAACTGATAGTGTATATACAAATCTCTGGATGTGTTATTTCAGATAATTTTTATAAATTTTGTAAATATTAAGGAAAAATCACTTAGAAATATTTTATATGTAAAAATGCACACAAGCATATCTATATTGTAAATATTTATATGTGAAAATACAAAGTGTCCTAAATGTTTTAGCACCATTTTATGCTTTAAACATTAAAAGTTTTGGAATAGTATATGTGGGTGTGTGTATGAATTAGGAATGCTAGAATGGAAAATAGCACTTGGAAACATCACAAATAAGTGTATGTATGTGTATATGTGTGTGTGTGTGTTTATATATATGTATTCATATATAAACATCTATGTGTATGTTCTTACATATATTCATACAGAGAGCTGGTAGTTACTATTGTTGTTGTCCAGTCAGTTATAACTCTTTGTGATCTCATTTGGGGTTTTCTTGACTAAGGTACTGAAGAGCTTTGCCATTTCTTTCTCCAGCTCACTTTCCATATGGGAAAACTGAGGCAAACAGGGTTAAATGACTTGCTCAGTGTCACACAGCTTAGAACTCAAAAAAATGAATTTTCCTGATTCCAGGACCTGCTTTATTCACTATGCTACCTAGATATCCATACATATTTTGTGTCTATCTGTCTGTCTATGTATCTATCTATCTATATGTATATAAATGTATTTGCACATAATTCCTTATATGAAAGACATTTCTAAGTGTTATATTCCAATGAGCATATTTCTAAATGAAAAATATAAATATACACACATATGTGCACATATATGTATACATATTACATCTGCATATGTATACATGTGTTTGTTTATATGTGCACACACACACACACACACACATACAAGTTTCTTATTCAATAAGAAAGCCCCAGCTTATCAAAGGGCCCAACTTGAAACCATCACTTATTATTCTGGCTTTTGTTTCTTGATATGTCTCCTTATCAATTTTTGCTGATCTGCAGAACATACTGCAGATTTCCAAAGCTATGTACATGGAGCTCAGTTAGCCTCAATACAGTTTTGGTAATTATGGTTCATTTTGAGTAAATCCATTGGAAAACGTGGCCTTGGTCCCCATGGCTTTAGCATTATATAGCTCAGCTCAGGAGAATTTTTTTTTTTTTTTACTTTTCAGGGATACTATAAAGGGGAATATCTATTCCAATATGTATTATACTAGATAACATTTATGGTTCTTCCCAACCCAGATATTCTGTGATTCTGAGTGTTTGCTTTGCCACTTATTTGTGGTAGATCAATTAAACCCTATAAGTCTTAATTTCCTTATTTATAAAATTATTATAAATCATATGAGCTATTCATCTCATGGGATTGTTGGGAGAAAAAACCTTGTAGCTGTAAAGCAGAGCTTCTTTTTCTTCTTTTCTCTCTTCTTTTTCTTCTCCTTCTTTTCCTCTTCTTTTTTATTTTATTAATGGCACAACTTGTCCAGCTTTTCTAGGGTTGTCAAGAATAGGGATAAGGATATCAGACCAGGATGATAATCTCTCATATCCTACTACAATGCTGCAAGGGGGTTTCCTTCCTTTAGCTGCTGCCTGCTTCAGCCTTAGAGCATCTTGGAGGATGCTTGGAGGAACCTTTAGCTGTTTTGAAATACCTCATTTATCAGGCTAAGGTGAATTAAGTTTGAACATAAAAGTTTTTAAGTTTCTTCCCAAAGAGATAAGCATTGTATTCCAGATGAAAGAAGATAAGTGGAATGTGTTTGGGACTGAGTAAAGAGGGATGGAAATATACATTAAGCATTTATACTATGAAGGACTCATAAATAGAACTGGTCACTGTATTTAAAATAAGCCTAAAGAAGCCTTGTCATATTAACCTTCGCACTTTACCATTTGGGAAATGTATAATCCTTAGTTATGTAGATAAAATGGTATAGACCTTTGACTGATATTTTCATACAAATGCAGCTGAGACTTATATGTCTTGGATGACCATGCCATCAGTAACAACTGAAAGTACAAATGACAGTTGATATTGATCTACTAGTCAGAAGAATAGCTATAGTTCTCATTTTCCATTTCTAGCTGATGAAAATAAAAAGGAGAAATTTGACAAAAATTCAGTGAACTTTCTTTCACTTGATGGATCCCAACACTGGACACGTTAGCTCCAGTGAAGAAGAGGGAATTGGACAAAAGACTATCTGTCCACGTAACCAGGTTGGGAAGAACAAACAGAAGTTATCAAAATGATTCATGGGATATCAAGGGTGATCTATTAACCCACTAATATTTTCTAAGTGCCTACTAGACTCCAGAAAGTGAAATTGTCCTTTTCTTTAGGAAACACACATTCTGAGACAACAGATACATACATTCAGATAGATAGATACACAGATACATAGATATACAGAAACATAGATATATAGATACATAGATAGATGACAGATATAGATATATATACATCAATCTATCTGTATCAAAAAAGAGAGAAAGCTATAGAGAGTGAGAGGAGAGAGAGAGAGAGAGAGAGAGAGAGAGAGAGAGAGAGAGAGAGAGAAAGTAGATACAAGCAGACTTCCATCAAATAACAAGTAAATGTGAGAATTGTTAGGAAGTTTAGCTGCCATCTTATTCCAACCACTATACAAACTTTGATAGTGAAGGTCTTAGCAATTAGCAGAGACCAAGAAAGATCATTGGAAGGTAGGTGTCATTTAAGCTATCCTAAAATAAATCAGAAATTCGAAACAGGTTAGGCATGAGTCCCAACCAGGGAATACAAAGAGCTATTCCTGCACCACTTCAAATGAGGTGTCCACTTTACTCATTTTACAGATGAGGAAACTGAGGCTTACAGAAGGCTTACAGACTTGCCCAAGTGATTATCACAAAGACCATAAAGAGCAGAGCAAAGAGATAAAATTTGGTTTTCTAGCTTCAAATGCAATTCTCTTTCTACTATAGTAGGTTAAAAAGAAACAAGGAAAGGGGATTATAGGAGAAAGCAAAGGTTCCTTATTAACCAATAAGGCCACTAGAATCCATGAGAATGCTCATCATGAGTGGATTTTTGAAAAACAGTGAAGTTCCTATTTTAAAGACCATGCGGCCAGAAAATTACTACCTCCATCTGGTATCCTCACATTGTGGTTGGAAACTCACATTGATGAGGGGAGACAAGACAGTAAAGATGAATAGTAGCTCTCATCCATTTGCTTTGCCTCTCCTGTGGCTTCCACCTCTGGGCTTAGTGTAAACATCCAGTCCACAAGGTCACTCAAAGAAAAGAGCCTGTCTTTGTAGTCTCCCTTGATAGAATGTAAGCTCCTTGAAGGAGTTGTTATTTTAGTTATGTTCAACTCTTCATGAGCCCTTTTAGAGTTTTCTTGTCAGAGATACCAAATGGTTTGCTATTTCCCTTTTCCAGCTCATTTTCCATATAGGAAAATTGAGACAAATGGGGTTAAGTGATTTGCCCAGGTCACAGCTAATATGTATCTGAGGCTGGATTGGAATCCAGTTTTTCTTGACTCCAGTCCCAATGCTCTATCTACTATACTATCTAGGAGGGAAGAGACTGTTTATTTTTATCTTTGTATTCTCTGTGCTTAGCACAGTGTCTAGCACATACTAGGTGATTAATGAATGCTTTTTTTTATTCATTGATTGAGTTTTAGAATGTTTGATTAATCTCAGTTAAATGGAAATAATAACAGCACTTACCTCCTAATGTGGCATGAAATAATATGTAAAGCTTTATAAACTATTACATGCTATATAAATACTAGCTATTATTATTATAATTTTATACATTTGAACTTATTTAGCAGATTATTTGTTGAGCTAGTAGCTTTTACAATTCTCTGTTTTCCTTTCAATTACTAGAGTATCATCCAGTTCTCTCGCGTCTTGCATAGGCATATCCCATGGTTCTCTTCTGGTTTCTTGGTGATCTCATCGGATTTCACATCTTCAATTACCATCTCTATCTGAAATACTTCCAAATCTACCTATTCATTCTTAATATTTCTCTGGAACTTTGGTTCCATACTACAAAATGCCTACATATACCATAGAAACTTCAAACTTAAAATATCCCCCAAAAGAACTCATTATCTTTCCCTGCCCCCCCCCAAATTTTTCTTTTTTTGATTCATTTTTCTATCAAAAGCTTTTTCAATTATCTAGGTTCACAGCAGTATCCTAGATATTTCCTTCTCCTGCATCACTCATAGTCAATCACTTGTTAAGTCTTGCTGATTAGATTTTCCCCAAAATTCCTTGCATCTGTCTCCTTATCTCAACTTCCATAGCTACCATCTTGTGTTTGGCCCTCACAACTTCTCACATGCTATCATTCTACTCTATTCTATTTTATCAGACACGCAATTTCCAAATTCATATTAAAACACAAGGTGGAGTATGTGAAGAAGCTTCAATGGCTTCTTATAGCCACTAGAATAAAAATAAAAATTTATATTTTAAGAGCTTGAAAGTACCATACAAATATTATTTATTTTTTTATCCTCATAACAGCTCTGGAAAATATGTATCATTGCTCACTCTAATAGTAAACTGAAGTTTTAAGTGATGCATCCAGGTTTATGATGTTGGATTTGAATTCAAGTTTTTCTGACTCCAGGATTCAATCTATTATGTCACCTATCTGCCTCTGACACTTAAGACCTTTTACAATATTGCTCCAAATTAATTTTCTAGACTTATTTCAAGTCATTTGTTCTCATCATTTCAGCAAAAATGGCTTAATATTCTCTATGCATTAGTGCATTAACTATTCTCATGTCTGGGATGCCTCTTCACTGTTGTCTCATGCAATCCCTAGAACCATTCAAGGCATAAATATCTCCTAAAAGAAGTTTTTCTCACCCTGTTGTTGTTAGCAGTTTCTTATTTTCTAGTTGTTTCAGCTATGTCCAAGTCTTTGTGATTCCATTTGGTTTTTTCTTAACAAAGATATTAAAAGAGTTTGCCACTTTCTTCTCCAACTCATTGTATAGATGAGGAAACTGAGACAAACAGGGCTAAGTGACTTCTCTAGGGTCACACAGCTAGTAAGTATCTGATACCAGATTTTAATTCAACAAGATGAGTCTTCCTGACTCTAGGCTTGCATATTCTATTCACTGTACCATGTAGCAACCCATTAGAATTTTATAACATAGTTATTTTGAATGGATTTTGCAAATAGTTTGTATTTTCCTATCTTTGTATAGGTCTCTCATCCTCCAGTCCCTTTGAGAACAGTAAGTGGGGAAGAAGTCAACACTAGAAAAACTATAGTCTTTATTATGCTACCTCTCTAGAAGGTGAAATTCAGAAGAACCAAAAGGACTGACAAAGCTCCAAAAGTCTCAAAAGATTCCACAAAACTGAAGAGATTCAAAGAAACTGATGCATTCTCTTGCCTCTAGCTCTTAACTTCACTCTGCCCTTCATGTTGGTTCAAGGCATTGATCTCTTCCAATGAGGAGCGATTCCCATAGGCTTTGGGACTTGGGTTACATAACTCAGTTTCTAGCACATTGCATAGTAAATAGATTTTCACTTGATGCTTGCCAAATTGGATTGACTTCAGGATTTGGAATTTTTCATTGCTCACTAAGAGAGTAAATAATAGAGTAGAAGCACAATTTTTTGTTATGAGCTCTGGTAATATACTTCATGGGAAAAGAGATAAAAGCTAATTTTATGTACCTAAATTGCAGGTTTAAATTACTTCTTATTTAATTTGTAATCTCTGACACCCATCACAGATCATTTATCAAGGATTGTCAGTAACCATAAAACAAGACTCATATCTTCCTCTTAGTCTTTGTTGGTTGAATTTTTTTTTACTCCTATAGAAGTCAAAGAAAAAGTGATCCAGGATCACACATACCTTTGAAGAATATCTAATCAATATGCTCACTTGTCCTAACATCTTGCTTATCTGAACATTTAATAACTCCTAAAAAGCAAAGTGAAGTTGTCCAAGTATATATATACTTTAAATATAGATGCACTCAAGAAAGGAGTGTATATATATATATATATATATATATATATAATACAATATTATATTATATGATCATGTTACCAGTGTGCCAGTGTGAATAGAGGATTTGCTTTAAAGACAGAAATGCCAGAATTTCTTTGCTTCCTTTTATATCCCAGCACTTAGGACAGTGTCAGGCTTATAGAAGGCACTTAATAAATGGACTGATTGATAGATATTATCTGTGGGAATATGGGCAACTCTTTTATCCTATTGCCTCAGTTGAACCTCTATGACACTCCATTGTCTAGCAATTGAAGAACTTCATTAGTGAAGAGTCTTTTGACATTTTGAGTTCCTTACTGGCTAAAATCTCAATTCTATACTACAAGAAGATTAAAACAATGAAAAATGCATTCTACCATAAAGGGTATTGGATATAGAGTAAAAAACCTGGTTCACATCCTGACTAAATTTGCTACCTCTGTGACCTTAAGCAAGAACTAATATCAAGAACCTTTTCCAAATCTAAATTTAGGCCCATGATATAACAATTATGGAAACAGCACTTTAAAATATGCAAAGCATTTACAAATGTTATCTTGTTTTATCCTCACAACAACCGTAGGAGGTAAATGCTATTATAATCCCTATTTTAGTGATGAAGAAGCTGAGGCAGATAGAGGTCAAATAACTTATCCAGCATCACACGGATCATAAGTCTGAAGTAGGATCTTCCTGACTTCAGATTTACCACTCTTATCTACTCTTAACTATGGCTTCATGTATTATTCTGTAATGTATTATTGTAAAATATAAAATAATGGCCTTAATTCAGAATAATAAATTTTAGATTTTTAGCAAATAAGATGTGATAATAATAAACCATGCTGGGTAGTACCAAGTATGACCAAAATTTCAAAAGTTTTCCACCAAAAGTTGGATCAGAATCTTTTACTCTGACTTCTACAGTTGACAGAAATAATGCCAACTGAAACAAAACCAATTTCATTTTCTGTGCTCTTAGCAGAAAATTGTTAAAAGAAAAACAAATCTCATTCATCACTTTGGTCTTTTACCAAAAGTTTCATAGTCAACATAATATATACCTTTACTTTTTAAAATTCAAATCTTAAATGTTGTTTCTACATTAGAAGCATTTATTCTAATCCCTTCCTTTTACAAAAGAGAAAACTGAATAAGTAACTTATCATCCAAGTTCCCATGACTAGTTGGTAGCAAAACTAGAACTAAAATCCAAGTCTTCCATAGACCTTTTTCTTATTGAATAAAAAATTTTAAAATTCTTTCAAGAATGTGTTATGCTAGGACTTTCTGAGAATAAAAGAAAGCATTTTCAGAGCAAGAAAGTAATATTTTATGGCAAAGATTTTGAGGTTTTGGATTAGAGTCCAGAGAACAAAATTGACTTTATTAAGACAGCAAAAGGGGAAAATGTCTGTTTTTAATTTTAAATGTATCTTGTCATCTGTTTTCCTACTTTGAAAATCTTATACAAATTTCACCATGTCAATATTTGAGAAGATCTTATAGAAAATGTTACCATTTCACAATGTGAATCCAAATGAAATTGTTTCTTTACTTTTAAAATAAAAATTTAAATTTAAAATAAAATTAATTTAATTTTAAAAATAAAATAAGATCATCTGAATGATATTTGAAACTCATTAAAAGTCATGACAATTATTATTTTTGGAAAAATGAATTTCAAATAACTTCTTTAAAAGAAACTTGATAAGTTTACCTCAGTAGCATATGACGTTTTTTAGAAAAATGACAATATCCTTACTCTGATAATGGGTTCATTTTCTCTAGTATTATATATACCCACTTATAATCTAGATAATTCAGGGCTTCTAAAGTTTGATTGGGTTAGGATGGAAGAGAAGGAAGCTACAGTCCACCAGTAATGTAACCTTGCAAAATGTTATATAAAAAAATTAAAATACTTGTGCATGCTTGTTCACAAGTTAATGCTCTAAAGCATAAATCCTTAGAGTTCAAGCATGAAATAAAAGGAGCTCATTAGTGCATATGGTTCACTGATGCTTTGTACAGAAATTATTGTCCTAAAGAAATGTCTAACTCCTTTTTTAGGTTTTTGGTGCTTCTTGCCCCAAAAATATTGTTAGCCAGTTCCAAAAGCTAATTACAGGTCATATAAAAATACCCTAGTCATATCTATTTCAAGTTTACCATATCTAGCTTCATTTTTTTCATAGATAGTTCACAGATGTTGCTGGTAATGTCAGTGCAACTAGCTCTTACAGTTGTGGGCCATTATATTTAACCCAATCTAACTGACATTGGAGTTGTACTGTCTTGAAAGCCATTTCCAAGGCCTAGCAGTGGTGCTCAAACTTTTGTTCTCAATATCTTTATCCTATTAAAAATCATTGAGGATCTGTCCAAAGAGTTTTTGTTTATATGGTTTATAGTTATAGAGATGGATCACATTAAAAATAAAAACTAATTATGAATTTGTAGACTCTCTGAAAATATTTCAGAGATTCCCAGGATGCTCTGGACCAGACTTTGAGAACCATTGCCTTAATGGGTCCTTACAACATCATTGTGCAGCAACAGCAATGGCAATACATTGGCTCCATCCCTCCTTTGTTGGTGAAAACCAAGGGACCAGAGAGGAGCGTGGTTTGGTGTAATCATGAGTATTGTTCAGATATAGGCTTCCATTGTCTTCATCATCTTTCCAGAGGGGCAAGTTTAAAGAATGCGGTTTAGATCACAGGATAAATATAAATTATCTAGTTTAACTCTATATATCTGCATATGTATATGCATGTATATAAGTGTGTATGGATGTTTATACACACATTCATGAACATACATACATAATACATATATGCTGATTTTGGTTGAATGTATATACTTACCAGAGGAAATGGGGATAAGATATTGGTTTCCTCATTGATAATCCATTAGTCTGGGTATTAAAATAGCTAGTGTGGGACAGAGGAATGAGCCCTGATCTTATAGTGTCAAAGACTTTACTCTAAGTTCTGTATAGGGGACTAAGTATATAACCTTACATAGGTTTCCCATTAAAATGTGAACTCCTTGAGGGAAGAGATCTTCTTCTCTGTATCTTCAGCACTTAACATAAAGTCTGGCACATAGTAGGTATATAAATAATGTTATTGACTGCTTAGTGAGTCACAAGTTTTCAGAATCTCAAACTCTTAATTTATTAAATGAGGAAAACATTACTTTTACCACCCTACCTCACACAGTTATTATAAGCAGCCTGGGTAAATTTTAAATGACTAATTACATAAATGTGAGTCATAAAGTTCCCTTACAAAGTTGATGTGAAGAAAGTGCTATATAATATAATATAAACTTTACCATCATCACCATTATCATTTATTAAGGATCATCCTCTCTTTAGCTATAAATTTATAGTAAAGAAGCCTATATATCTCTATATGTAGCAAGAGTGATTCTTGAAAAGTTGCCAATGAAGTAAAACATTATCAATGAATGATGTTTGAGTAATGTTCTGCTTATCTTAAATTATAATTTCTCCTTTAGGAAGACATCTCTAATTTTTTAAAAATGAAAGTCAGTGGGAAAATAGAGTTCAATATTTGGATCTGTACCTAAACAGGCAACTTTTTGGGAATGCAACTCTTTTTTTCTGACTGACCTGTCAACACAAGGACTCTGTAATTGGCAGTGCCATAACCTAAGGGTACCACAGAATTCCATAATTGAGTCTCCAGGTACTATATACTGAATCCATTTCTTACTTTATTAATTCCATAAGATTGACATTTCTCATATGGAACTATTCCCTGGAGGAAAGAAATAGCATTACTTAGACCAGATGGTGACCCTGGAAGCCTCTCTCAACTGACCTTCCAAAGGGAAGGTAATTAAAAACAGGGCTAGATTGACAGTAGGAGTGAAGTCAGGAATCACCAGAATCACTGGTGCTATCTTTTGATAAGAAAGACCTACGAGATGGTGTTTGAGGTAGGGAACTAAAGGATGTTAGAGCTAAAAACAAACAAACAAACAAACAAAAAAAGGCCCTTATAAGTCACTGGGTCCAACCTCCTGATTTTGCAAATGAGGAAACTGAGACCCAGAGAGGAGGGAATGTGACTTGTTCACAGATGCACAGTTAATTAGTAATCATTTCTTTTGAAGCATGCCAAAGACTCATTATGAGACTTGAAATAAGTCACTTCTCTATTTTATCATTTGAAAGAAAAGGCCCTTACTGTGGAAGTTATGATTTATTTTTCTTATGATGAGGCAACTAAGTCACTGCTTACCTTATTTCACTTTGTCTTCTCTAGAACTCTGAACAAATTTCTTTCCCATCAGACTTTTGATTTCATACATGTAGGAAGCTCCCACTAACAAAACTTCCTCTATTAATGCAAATTCTCACTTTTTTGTAACTCATAGAAAAATTCAGTGAGTTTTTTTTCCTCAGGATCATCTAACCATAGCTAAAATTCAAGTCCAGCTGGAGACCAATATTCCCTTCACTGACTCTGAAGTAAGTATGTGCCTTGACAATACTTGATAAATGCATTAATGGATTGTAGGAACCTGATTCACTGCCTGGTTCTTTTTTTAGGTCTTTTCTATACAATGGGAATTATAATACAGCACATTATAGTATGGGCTGGAGGGTCAGAGAGGTTAAATTAAAAACAGTAAACATTTATTAAGTGTATAATATGTGGAAGACACTTCGGATGCAAAAAGAAAGAGACTGAACTTCACATTTGAAAAATATGGCCTAGAGCACAATTTTTCACTTTAACAATACCGAAGAAGTCTATCATGCTGATGTACTTATGGAAACAGCAGAAATTTCACACAAGTGTGGAGGCTTGTCATTTAGGCTGCATGGAAAAGGTATAAGGTACTATCCAGTATGATCAAGTGAAACCTAGATTAACCTAAATTTAAACACATGCTTCAATGATATATACCCATATTCATAACTATGTATATGTACTAATATATAATTATATACACACATATACATGGATATTATAGGTACATGTGTATATAAGTATGGATGGATGTACATATGCTTGCATATATATTTGTGCTGTATACATATATACATACACTTTCCTTTCTATTTAAATATTGACTGGCTAGCTGAGGAAAAATACAGTATAATGATGAGTTCTGGTGTTGGAATCAATACCTGTTCCTAACTCAATGGATCTTTCCCTTACCTTTGGGTATTGATAGGTAATTTGGGGTAGTGGAGAGGGCTTGTCTTTGAACAAGGAAATGTGAATTTGATTCCCAATAGTTATGTGTCCTCGCCAAGTCTAAGTTAGCCTCAGTTTCCCCATATGTAAAAAGAGAATGATTATGATAGCATTTTCTCCTCAGAACTGTTGTGAGCATCCAATGAAAAAGTATATATATATATATATATATATATTTTTTTTTTCTTTGCAAACCTTAAAACACTGTATATATGTTAGCTTTCTGTTCAGTTTTAGCTTGAACACTTACAGTGATAGGGAAGTTCCTGATATATCATTAAGCTCATTATCTATATAAGTTTATTTTGAATGCAAAAAAGAGACTTTGATGACCTTTACTATACTTCCAAAAACAGAGATTCTATGATTTGATAAATTGCTATTGGATAATGAGATGCTAAAAAAATTAATGTATTCTTTAGAATGCTTTCAGCAAGGGAGGAAAGCAGGCAGGGGGTTAAGAGTAGCTGAAAGCAAAACCAAGCAGGCTAAATAGCTGTACAACTTCCAGAATATTAGCTGATGTCTTTGGTATAACTGCTTGCTAACACTAACTGGGTTGAACATCTTGGCAAGAAAGTTTAATTCTTCAGCTAATGATATTTGGCTGCTATGGTTTTAGCTGAACTAGTGAATTTAAAGTCTGTACTACAATGAAAAAATGCCTAGAAGGTTGCTAGGCAGGTACTTAATCTGCTTTTACATGTACTTTATGTACAATTCTCCACACACTTCTATGTTCTTTCTCTCTCTCAAAAAAAAGATAAGCAAATAAATGAATCCAACCATAAAAAATAAACCAAAAATCCCCAAAGGGTGGCACCATCATTACAACCTATATTAGAGAGGCAACCTAGAGAAAACAGCTCACAATAAAAACCCTATGTTCATAAACTTATGAGACAAACACAAAGATTAATTCTGAGCATTCAATGGATGCTATTGGTGTCTAGTTAAGGTCCAGTCTTTTACCTCCTATTAACTAGCTCAAACTCAAGCCAGTATTAGGATACCACAAATTAACCCACCCATTTCACATTCAACCATGTTGGTAGGAGATGATCTGGAATTGTTTGTAATATGTTCAGGGAAGTCGAACTTTACTAATGATTAGCCCTGCAAGGAAGCCATATTAGCCCTTTGCCATCACTCTTTTATGTGCAACCTGAACTAAAGCCAAAAGAGTTCAGTAGAATAAGATCTATACTGGGATTTAAAGGAACTAGATTTGATTTCCAGCTCTGACACTGATTACATTTGTGATCTGACAAGTCACTAGGAGCCTTTGTTTCCTGATCTGCAAAATGAGGGAGGGGATAAGGTGTGATGACATTTGAGGTCTTCTCACCCTTTCTCAAGTGTGTATCTTTTCCATATCTTACCTTTACTCATGTCATTCCCTCCAAGCCCCTCCCCACCCCCTGCCTAAATTCTACCTTGAGCATACCTTATGCCTCTTCTGTGCAGTCTGAATGACAATCTCTGTGAAATTTACCAGGTGATTGCTGCTTCCATATATGTATCATGTTAGGGATCTTCAGCATTGCTAGAATAAAAAATGTTACCCTACAAAATTGTATTTTTCAAATGCTATGTTCATTTTCTTTCTTTCTGCACCCAAAGTGCCTTGAACATAGTAGACATTTAATAAATGTTTACTGTTTTTAATTTAATCTCTCTGACTCAATTAATCCATGTTATACCAAAGCTCAATTTCCTTTTTGTTATTTAGTTTGTGTACAATTTTTCATGACCCTATTTAGCGTTTTCTTGGTAAAGATACAGGAGTAATTTACCATTTCCTTCTCCAACTCAGATGATGAAACTGAGGCAGAGTTAAGTGACTTGCCTAGGGTTATACAGTTAGTAAGTATCTGAGGCCAGATTTGAACTCAGGAAGGTGACTCTTCCCGACTTCAGACTTAGCACTACATCCACTGTACAACTTAACTGGCCAGTAATTCTATAAATATTAACTCTTTAGTAGTTACAACTCTAAAGGCATATGAGGTATATACTGTTAGTATCCCCATTTTATAGATGAGGAAACTAGGGCTGAGAGGAGTTGTGGCTTACCCAATGTCATATATCTGGCAAGTAACATGTCCTGATTTGAATTCTGAACTTCCAAGCTTCAAGTCCAATAAACTATCCTAATTAAGCAAATCACTTAATCTACAAATGCTAGTCAATTCAGTTTAGATTATATAGTTTTTAATAGAATGAATGTCATTTTATATGGCTTTGTATCCCTTCTCACATCACCTGCCAGTGCTTTTCTCATAGTGAGCACTTAACAACTATTTGTTACACCCAGGAATGAATAAAAGGAGATGTGTAAGCACAAAGTAGATATTGCTGTTTTTATTTTCAACAAAATGATAAATTGAACTTCAGAAAAATAAAAGGGAAATGAAAAATGTTCCAATCTGGAATGCTATCTACATTCAGCACGATATAATTTCTTTTATCTTGATCACATAATATATCATTTAAAACAACATACCACGTTTGGATGTTTATAACTGTGTCTATACCTAACCCTCCCTATTCCTATAGTGCCTATTATCTCAGTGTTATATACCTAAAAGTCTATAGACTGTAATATGAGTTAAGGGACACTTACTACTAGAGTACTTATATTAGGTTGAGATACATAGAAAAAACACTCAACTGGCACTAGATAAGTATTAAATAATTATTTACAGTCTGATGACCAATTTGACTTTCTTTCATAATTTTATTATTTATTTATGTTTTCATATCCCAGAAACTTCCTGGAAGCCTACAAAAGCAGCCATTCACTCTTTGTGGGCTAGAGGTTGTAATTTATGTAGCCATCCCAACAAGTCCAAAACCCTCCTGTGGTTTAAATATTTGTTTTTGCAGCTTTATGTAGTAGTAGTGAAGGTCTACTTCATATCTAGGTGGATATTAAACTTCAGGGAAGCATAAGATCAAGCCAGTAGTTGTATAATTCTCTATTTATGAGGGCTGTTATCATGATTTGGGAAAATGTATTAAAAGGTACAGAAGGATTCATGCTAGAAGTGAAAATCGAATCCTGTACAATATTATATAGCACTTAACAATAAACAGATCAAAGTGTACTTAACACACTGAAATACTTTCCTCAATATTTTATGGCTAATTTTTTCCCTTTTTTTAAATGAAAATTTTCACTATTAGATTAATTTCAGTTATTAAGTATCTTATCATCACAAGCTCATAGATTTAAAGTTGAAAAGGTAGCTAAGAATCACCTAATCCAACCCCATTACTTTACAGTTGAGGAAACTGAGGGCTAAAGAGATTTGCCCCCAGAATCCAAAAGTGGTAAGGCAGAGTTGAGACTTAACAGCTCCTTCACTGTATACCAGTCTGTTTGCACAATCTTCCCTGTGGTGCAATATATGAAACAAACCAACTCCAGTTTGAATGAAATGGATGAAAAGTACATTTATTAATGCAAACATTCAAGCTATTGTCTAATAATAATCTCTTTAAAAAATTGTTCTAATACAGACATTTATGGAGTGCATTTGTATTTTTTTAATTGCTTAGAACAACTCAGCAGGTTAGCCAGCACAAGTTTGATAACCTCATTACACAGATAGGAAAATTAAGATGAAGTGCCTTACATAAGATGTGATTCAAAGGCAGTCTTCAAGGCTTCAGAGCAGCCAATTTTCCACTTCAAAATCTTACGTTCAACTTCTTGCTTCCTCTCTTGAATCTTACCATGGCACAAAAAAAGCTATAGCAGGTGTAGGTAAAGATTAATAGAAGATACCCAAGTCCTTTTTAATCATATCCTTGAGGGAAAAGGCATAGGTACTACTGAACAAAAGAAGCCCATAAGAACCTGACTGCCAAAAAGAAAGACAAGGGAAAGGATGATTTGGGGTTAAAAAACTAATATGTGAAAACTACTTTAAAAGTCTTTGATGTCTTTCTCTTGTCGGCTTACCAAGGTTCTTAACCTATTTTGTATCACAGCAATCTGATAACATCTGTGGATTCCTCAGAATCAAGATTTTAAATGCATGAGATAAAACATGTAAGATTACATAGAAAACCAATATATTGAAATGCAATTATCAAACTATTAAAGAATAAATTTATGAGCTCCCAGATTAAAGATCCCTGGGGAAGCATCTTTTTCATGTTATATATTTCCCAAAGTTCGGTGTCATGGAGAATATGAAAAAGGAAATCGACGATCCCATGATTCTGGCTCTATGAACCTGAAAATTCAATGTACAAGACTGACCCAAGCCCCTCTGCCCAAAGGCCCGGAAAGGCTAATACAGGGAAGGGGACACGCAGTCTCCTGAATAGCAGGCTGCTAAAGCCTGGATCTTCCTTACTTGCCGGACTTACCACAAGCGTGCAGCAGAGGAACTTGTTCATTGTGGTCTCTAGGGAAACCCCAGGAGCTGGGAAGGCAGACAGAGGAGGGAGGGAGAGCTAGCTCGCTAGCGTCTCCTAGACTGGGCTGACATCCCCCCAACATTACCCAGGCACTTATATACAGAGCCTCCTACAACAGGAAGTATTGCCTCGGCTTTGATCTCTCACTCCCTGCCCGTGACCAAACTTTGAGCCTTTCTTTTTTTAGGAACCTGAGGAGGAGGGGGGAGAGGGGAGGGGGGAGGAGGGGAAGGGAGAGGAAAGTTTGGGGGAAGGGGGAAGTGGTTAACTCTTTCAATGCCAAAGCTCAGAGAGTGACCTAGAAGGGTGGATAAGGCGGTGGAAAGAAAGTCTGCATAGGAGCGGGGGCCAGTGGGGAGGAAGGGGGGGAGAAGAAAAAGAAATAAAGCTACTGCTTGGGCTGTGCACATGGGGCGGCAGCTGTCTGGGGACAGGCTGAGCCGTCCCAGTCCTTTTCCGGAGCAAGTCTGGCAGCTGCACTTAAAGGCGGGCGCGCCCAGAGTGTTTTCCTATTGCATGCGCTTCACAGAGATCCCACCCACCCCGCGATTTGCTTTGGGTTCCTCCAATCCCTTTCAGATTTAATTTCTACCTCGGAGGCCCGGGAATTCAACAAAGACGCGGCGCGCTGATGGAGCGCTGAACTGCAGCTGACTTGGGTTAATCGTAAAGTCCTAGATGGGAATTGTGGAGGGAAAGCAGCAAGGTTCTCTCCCCACCCCGCTTTTACACCCCCCTTCCCCAATTATCTTTTCAGTTTACTGCATGTTACAATTCATAGACTCGGAGCTAGAAAGGATTCAAAAGATGATCTAATCCTACACTTCTACTTTAACAGATAAGGAAACTGAGTTGCCAGGCGTCAGCCGGATACAGTGAAAAGTATATATAGTTATAACCTTGGGGTAATGAATTAAACTGATGAAAAGTGGACAAACTGATAACCTTGTTTCCCGTGTGTTTTATTTTATGCATTCAACAACATTGCGAAAAGAGCTCAATAGGATTCACCAGACTTCAGAACAGGTTCTCATCTAATCGAACGTTTTCATTTTACAAATGAGGAAACTGGGCCCAGAGAAAAGTTAACTATTTGTCCTAGATCACACAGAATCTGACCTAGAACCAGAGACTCTTGTTCATATCCTCCCCATAATGTTTGCTATTTCTATTACTTGATCAAGATGTTTTGACCTCTTTGGAATCAAGCTTCCTCATTTGTAAAATGTTGAGATTGGAGTAGCTGGTCTCTGAAGTTATTCATTTCTCCCATTTTACAGATAAAGAAACTAAGGTTGATTTGGCAAGGATCACATGGCTGATAAGTATGTGAAGCAAGTTTTAACTGAGGTTGTTCTGAAACTTCCACTATATCAATGTTGCCTCTCAATGTCAGGTCTCAAAAAAAGTCCATGGAAGTAAGTTTTATCAAATAAGTTATTTAGTTTGTTTTCTCTCTGCTGCTGACACAGCACCCAAACAAGGGTGTAAAAGAAGTCTCAAAAGACTGGTTTTCATTGTTCTTTCCAAGCAGCGTAGATGTGTACATTCTTTAGCTTCTGACTATGTGAGGTTGTTTGCCAAAGCTAACAGGAAAAAGGGAAGCCTGGACATTTGGGAAGCAAAGTTCCTAAGTATAAGAGTTCAATTATATTAAATAAAATAGATACTGGCCACCAGAGAAAAGAAAAACATTCTTAAAGCCTGCTATACACGTGAAGTGTCTGAAGAGCTTTGTACTTAATATTTGCTTCTGGTAACTTTATATAGGAAATATGAAAAGAGAAAACAGACTGTTATAGAGGGGATGATTTTGTGAGGATTCTGAGGAATGAAAATAATTCCTTGTTTGTATGTATTAATCTTGTCACTTATTATGGTTGTTTCAAATTTATTTTGTCCTGAAGCTGGGATCTGTATCTTTATCCCAGTTGGTGCTTTTTAATAACAATTATACTGCCAAGTCAACACTCCTAGGATATTTTAAGTAGCCATTCACCTGGATGCTTTGAGAAGGAAAAAAAAAAATAGCTTATATATGTAAGCAACCAATAATTCTTATCTATCTCCTTTTTTCTATATTAAAATTCCTGGAGTATGGGTATTGAGAATGCCTGGATAGGCAGGCCAAAAATTTCATAGTATTTCAGAGCATTAATGATTCACAGACATCATTTAGTTCAAATTCATTTTACAAAAGGGAGAAATGGGGCTCTATAAAGTAGAAGGACTTGTCCATCAGGTGTCTAAGACTGGATGGAATTCAGTCTTTTTGATGCTAAAGCTGATGCATTTCTCAATATACCACAAAGCCTGCAATTCTAATCTTTTGCTTGGTGGGGGTGAGGGGTGGAGGGAGTTTCAGCTGGGAAGAACCTTAGAGATCATTTAGGACAAACCCTTCATTTTAGAGATGACAACACAAAGGTCCAGAGAAATTAATAGCAAATTATAGAGTTATGATTGAAATGTGTCCTATGACTTAAAATCTTGTGCTTTACCCCACTGCATGCAGGAGATGACTCATTAAGTTTATAATCCATTAAAACATCTAAGTGTTATTCACATGAACCTTTGTATAGCCATGTCTCCCCTATCCTTTCATTAGGATTAAAGAATCATAGATTTAGAAGCAGAACTGACTTCCGAGGTCATTTAGTCTAACCCTTAATTTTACAGATGAGTAAACTAAAGCCTAGAGCAATTAAGTGACTTACCCAGGAGAGATCTGTTTGCTCAGATGGTATGTGGCCATCCCAGGATTCAGTGACAAATCCAGACTCTCTAATGCGATATCCACTGCTTGGACACTCATCTTTTCTGCCTTTTTTCTGTCCTTGTATGGTAGACTTCTTAAAAATTCAAAGGCAATCAGAATGTAGCCCAATGCTTGGCACAGAAAAAAAAAAAAAACACAACTCTTTTCTTTTGTTTTCAGATAATCATTTAAGAAAAGATTGAATGATACCATGTTAATTAAGTATGCTGTATTTATAGATTTTCAGTGAGGTCTAGGTTGTATTAAATAGCCCTGATCTCCTTCCAGTTCTCAAATTTTATGATTCATTGAAAACATTCAGAGATCTGGGAATTATTTTATATTGAGAAAAGTTATCTTCCCATCTGGTACCTCCTTGTACCAAGGTGACCTTCAAACAAAGGTATTAAACTTGGGGCCCACAATATCCAAAAGTCTTGCAAAATTCCTTAGTACAGGCAGGAAGCAGACTATAGTATAATTGGAAATTTTAAAGAAAATATATAAAACTACAATGCAACATAAATAATGTTAATTTATGGTTTTTCTAAGTCAATATATTGTCCACAGGGATATATTGTCTATATGGGTTTGACACCATTACCTTAAAGGATATCCCAGTTCTGGTGTCACAAGGGATAACTTGGTGGTGTTCATTATTTTTTTTTTTTAATTACTTTTGTTTTTAAAAAAAGAATACTTTTTTAATGTCTAAAGTTCAATTCTCTGATATGTGGATAGTTTTATGATGTCAAAACATAATAGAAATGGGGCAACTAGATGGAATCATGGATAGAGCACTAGCTTTGGAGTTGGGAGGACCTGGGTTCAGATCCAGCCTCAGACATTTAACAAGTCCTAAATATGTGACACTGGGCAAGTCACAACTCCAATTGCCTCACCAAAACAAAACTTAATACAAGTGTGACTCTGGTACTGGACTTGGAGTCAAGAATTCTGAATTCAAATCTGGTCTTGTATATTTATAAAGAAAAATAAAATAAATTATTCTGAGGACTTATGTTTAGCTGAAAAGGGAAGATAAACATATCTTTATTGCCTAACTTAGAGAGTTCTTGAGAAGAAAGTACTTCATAAACCCTGAAATCATTTAGGTCATTTAATTATGTTTCACTATTAAACACAAGAAGAGGGAGATTTTGCCTAGGAATTAATTGTCGATTGTCAGACCACCAGTAGAGAAATGGTTGAAGGATATGAATAAACTTGTCAAAAGAAGAATTTCAAATTATTAGCATAATGAGTTGTGAAAGAATGCTACATATCACTAAGAATAAGAGAAATTCAACTCAAAACTACTCTGAAATTTTATTTCAAAACCAGAAATTTGGCAAAGATAACAAGACAGGAACAGTCAGTGTTTTCTTAGTAAAGATAATAGAGTGAATTGCCATTTACTTCAGCTCATTTACAGATGGGAAAATTGAGGAAAGCAAGGCTAACTGATTTAACCAGAATCACATAGTAAATTCTAAGACCAGATTTAAACTGGAAGATTAGTCTTCCTGACTCATCCTGATGTTCTATGCACTGCATTACCTAGTAGCCCTGAAAAGCTTCATACATACCAAAATATTTGTAGCAATACTTTTTGTGTTTGTAAAAAACTGGAAACAAAGTAGATATCTATTTATCATTTGGGGAAAGGCTATACAAATTGTGGTACAATATGCAAATGGATACTACATGCTGGAAGAAGCAATGAGCAATGGGGGGTAGGGGGGAATCTCCATAATTGATATAAAATGAAGTAAGAAAAGTTAGGAAAACAATATATATGCAATGACTACAATACAAAAACAAACAAAAAGTCCCAAATCCAAAGCCCACTAACCACAAAACAATTAAATCTGAATTTTGCAAATTATAAAAAACAAACCTGCCACAGAGAAAAGATATATGACACTCTTTGTAGAAAGGCTGGGTCCAATGATTGTGGGTTACTATATGTATATTTAGTTTTTTTTTTAATTTAGTATTTTATTTTTTCCCAATTACAATAAGTTTCAATATTTGCAGAAAGGGGGGGGGGAGGCAGCTAAATGGGGCAGGTAGGTGGTACAGTGCATAAAGCACCAGTCCTGAAGTCATGAGTTCAAATGTAACCTCAAACACTTAACATTTCCTAGCTGTGTGACCTTGGGCAAGTCAATTAATCCCAATAGCCTCAGAAAAAAATATTTGCTGAGCAACAGAGTCCTGCTCAGTGGTAGCAAAGAAACCCCTGTAATCTCCTTTTGACCATTTGTTTAACCCCCTTACTATCAGTGGGCTCAGAGCTCTGGAAGCTGCAGCTGTTCTTGCTATTGATTCAGTGGCTCCCAGGGCCTACTCCTGATTTGCTGGGTCTGTGCTTATGTAGCCTGTGTGGTACTGTGCTCCACTCTCACCAGCTACAACAAATCTTTCTTGTTGACCTTCTAAATCATCTTTGGTGTCTGTGGGCTTAGATGTTTCAAAACACCACCACTACTACTGTTTCGTTGGCTCTCAAGACTGGTTCCTGGTTTTCTGGAGCTAGGGCTATACTGGAGTACTAGACTGTACTCCACTCTCTCCTGGATGCAATAGACCTTTCCTGCCAACCTTCTAATTTGTTCTTGGCTGGAAAATTGTTTCACTCTGTCTTTTGGGAATGGTTCTAACACTCTAAAATTTGTTTAGAGTTAAAATTTAAAGGTATTTGGAGGAGTTTGGGGTAGAACTTGAGAGAGAATCTCTGCCTTTACTTCTTCACGTTTGCTCCATCTCTTCAATTTTGGATATTTTTAAAGTATTAATAATTTTATTCATTTTTTTTCCCTTTTCCTTTTTTTCTTTTTAAATAAATTATTTGCTTTAAGGGATGGCTCTCTGGGAGGAAATGAGGAAAAGGCAGAGATGGTTAATCTAGCTAATATAAAAACAAACTTTACCAATAAGATATATCTTTAAAATAGTTAATTGTCTGCAATGTAATTAAGGCTAACATAAGAAACATAAAGAAATTTGGACTTTATACAAGAGTCACACATGAGATCCAGTTTGGACAAGGATTGTTGCAATTTTGTTTTTCACAATCATTTTAATTAATGTACTTTTGAGTTGCTATTTATTACAGCATGGCATCTGATGCTCTAGTTCTCTCCCATTCTAGACTCTAGGGCTTGTCTTCATAATTCAAATAACTTCTAAATGGAAAAAATAGAGCCTCTCTTTTTGGGAATTCTGATGTGTTTGACCTTTCAGTAATGAATGTTATAGAAACTATATGGCACAAGAATGTGTTCAATTGAAGGAGGTAGTGTTGCTCTATAAGTGGAACCTAGAACTTCAAGTCAGGAAGCCTTCAGATACTTACTAGATATGTGACCCTTAGCAAGTCACATTACTTTTGAGCTCTAGTTGTCTCATCAGCAAAATGGGGGATAATTATTATTATCCTCATCCACAAAATGGGAGTAATAATAGTCCCTACCTCGTGAGGTTATAATGAAGATCAAATTAGTTATGTAATCAGTGGTAGAAAGAAGAGGAGGAGGAGGAGGAGGAGGAGGAGGAGGAGAAAGAGGAGGAGGAAGAAGAGGAGGAAAAGGAAAAAGAGGAGAGGGAAGAGGGGGAGGAGGAGGAGGAGGAGGAGATATATAGTAAAATGGTTAACCCCCTTTCAAACCTAGTATTAATCTAATCTTGTGGGTAGGTCATTTATATATGTTGTGGCTTTTTCTCTTAAAAATTAGTTTTATGTGTTCAACTCCAGTTAAGAATAATTCCAGGGGAAACAAAAGAATATTCGTATCTTTTAAAAACCATGGTAATTTTGGGGATTAGGGGTATACCACAGAGTAGATTGACTCATGGATGAATAGTTAGATGATACATATAAATAGATAGAGGAAGCTAGGTGGTTCAGTACAGAGAGTACTAGGCCTGAAATCAGACATTTACTGGCTATGTGATCCTGGGCAAGTTAATTAATTCTGTTTGCATCAGTTTCTTCTTCTATAAAAGGAGTTAGAGAAGGAAATAACAAACCACTTTAATATCTTTGCCAAGAAAACCCGAAATGGGGTCATAAAGAATTGGACATAAGTGAAATGACAACAATTAGAAACTAACTGAACTAATTGAACATAACATAACTGAAACTAACAACATAGATAAATGGATAGAAATAGAATCTTAGATTGTTATTGAGCATTAATTATGTGTCAGTCACTATGCTAACTTCTGGGGATACAAATACAAGCAAATAAGATCTCAACAAGATCTCATTCTGATGCAGAAGACACATGTCACATAAAGATAAGCTAGAATGGGAGAAGAAAGGGAGATCAGAATACGTTTGGGGGAGGGAGCAAAGCCACTCATGAGGAGATAAATTCCAGAGACTGAATTCAACCTAGAGAGAAGTGAGTATGGCTGATACCTTTCATGAAATGTTGTCCAGACTAGGGACTTATCGGTCAGGAAACTGGACCTCAGGAAAAGTTAGAAAAGATGCCTTCTAAAATATAACCCCTATTAGTATGGCACATTAAAGTTACCTAGGCTACAGAATATCTTCATAAAGTATGCAAAAAGTGACCTAGGATAATCTGGATTTTTTTCTTACTCAATTTTAGTGAATTGTTTACTTGGTTAGTAATAGTCATTTTTCAGATTTCAGTATTTATCTTTTCCTCATTTTCATTCAGGATTTCTAGTCTGTATTTTACAATGTTATGTAATAAAGGACTGGGACAAGTCTGTTTTTCCTTTCCATGCATCATTATACTAACCAAATCTATAAATGGGTTTGCTCTTTAAAAGTCTGTCTGCTTGACAGAACAGCTCAAAACTCTAAGCAGATGACTCTGGTTTGGCAGGTGGAGTTTCTATTACTGAATCATCCCAATAGGTCAATATGATTTTGTCACTCTTGCTTGGTTTCAATGTCCTACTCCCACTTCTTCTCTAGTAAAGACAGAATGTCTCATATTGTGCTGTCTCAGAGACAAGTCTATGAGCTAAGAGTCATCACAGACTGCTGACTTCAATTCACTCACATGGAATAGACAACTAAAGATCTTCACCCCTGCTCATGCACATAGACCAGTGAAGCCCATGAGAAAATTCATTCATCACATATTTGTTCCAGACTGTGTTCCAGATACTATTTATGCCAGAAATACAAAGATAACGTCATAGTTTCTACCATTTTCCTTGTGGATTATAACTTATACACAGATAGCTATAATATAAATCAAGGTGTATTGGTCACAAAGTATTTTTGGAAAATTTGAGGAAGGATCGAACTTTTGTCAGGATCAAGTAAAATATCACAGTAGATCATAAACTGCATTTTGAATAAATGACAGGATTGTGAAAGGCAGAGATGGAAAAGAAGTGTCTTTCTGAAGATGGAATGGCTTACAGTTATGAGCAGAATGGAATATGGGTTGTTGAATTCAAGGAACAATTTGGCAGCACAATTCAGTTGAGCACAATACCTGAAAGCTAGTATGCAATAAATCTGGAAATAGAGTTTGGAGTCCAATTTTCCATGTTTTTATACTTGATTAAGGATTTTGTACTTTATACTAAAACAAAACCTTGGAACATTTTTGAGAAGAGGAAAGACATGCTAAAAACTTTGCCTTAGAAAGATTATTTGTATGAAGCTATGAATTTTGGTAGGAGAGAACAAAGTTAGGGAGCTATATTAGGAGACAATTACAATAGTTGCATACATATAGTGATGAAGGCATGATAATTAAGCTGGTAGTCTGAATGGAGAGAGAAATTGAGAATTTGACATTAAGGAAATAGATAGACAGACCAGAAAGAACAAACATTTAATCTAGTCTGTGCCAGGCATTGTGCTTCATGCTGAATATACAAATATAAGCAGCCAGGGGTTTACATATTAATTGGATAAAACAACCCATAAAGAAGAGTTAGAATTTAGAAAGGTGTAGTAATTATGTATTTCCTTAAAAGATCGGACTTGGCCACTGGTGAGAAATGGGGGAAATGAAAAATAGAGAAGTATAAAAGATGAAATGGATATTTTAAACCTAGGTGACTGGGAGAATGTTGGTACATTGAAAAAACACAGATAAGTTAAAAAAAGCAGAAAGACTGGAGGGGAAGAAGTTCAGTTTTGGACATGTGGGATTTGAGCTGATAGTCAAATATCCAGGTGGCAATATCTATTAGTAGTTGAAAATGTGTCTCAGAATTCAAGAAAATATTAAGGACACATAAAAACACACATTAGTGATAGGCATAGAGGTGATAATCCATAGAAACTCATAACCTCCCTTCCCAATACCTGGGGGGCATATTATTCACCTCAGTCACTGGAGATCAGAGGGGATTGGGTTTGCACTTTAGTTCCACCAGACAAGTTCTTAGTTCAAACCATGTCTCTTGCCCCAGGTTCTCTGACTTCTTACAGTTTCCTTTCTATACTAGCTGCAACATCTGGCCTAAGAATCTTTCTTCCAAACTTAACATGTACTGATTCCAGATTGAGGAATGATTCTACCTGAACGTAGAATTGAAGTGGACAAATAAAACACATTCAAATCCCAAGTTTGATTTTCTGGACTACAGGGCCTAAAGGAAAAAGGAGGACAGTTCAATTCATGCTTTCCAAGCTGTGGTTAAACAGGACCTTCCATCTTTATGGATACCAAGAGAGAGAGAAAGAGTAAGAAGAGGGAGAGAAAGAGGAAAAAGGAGAGAGAGAGAGAGAGAGAGAGAGAGAGAGAGAGAGAAGAGAGAGAGAGAGAGAGAGAGGGGCAGGCAGAGAGAGGAACAGAAAGAGAGACAGAAGAGCATTCCAAGCTAGTAGTTTTTATAGATGCAGCCTGTTCAAAGTATGTGGCCAATAGAAAGAGACCATTCCTATCCATGTGTTAGAGGATCAGAAAATGTCTTCTCTCAGAAGCTGGTCTTTGATGTCTCCAACATGGCTGCTTTCATGTTAGGTTATCAAAGTATGCTCCAAAACTCTGTTACACAAAATAAAAGAAATGAGGCTCTTTTGAACTCTCTTCAGTGTTTGAATACATAATTGAAATCAAGAACTTCATTCTTCTTTCTTTGTTCCAAATGGAAGCAGCTAGTGAGACAGTCAATAGAGCCCTGAGCCTGGAGTCAAGAAGACCTGAATTCATAACCACCTCAGGCACTTAGAAATTTTGTGATCTGAGCAAGTCACTTAACTTTTGTTTAGCCAGATTTGAACTCAGGAAAATAAGTTTTCCTGACTCTAGACCCAGTATTCTGTCCACTATAATATTTAGGTACCTAATAAAGGAGTTAGGGAATGATTAATGGGGGCAGATTCCTTGAGAATTTGTTCTGAAAAGGACCACATCCTATGAGATTGGAGCTAAGAAAGAGAGAATATGTGAAGTTATAGAAATTTTTGAGGTATAGAGAAGAGGAGATGAGGAATTGTATCAGAGATGACTTCATTCTACTAGTACTAGGAGAAAATGTACAGACCATTTAAAAAGTAATATAAGATAATATATGGCCAAATAATTCATCCTTATACTCTAAGATGGTCCTATGGTCCTTTCAGTCAAACAGTAAAAAAGTATTTATTAAGAATCTATTATGTGTTGGCCATTTTTGAACCATACTAGTTGCATTTTAGTCATCTTCATGTATCACCACCAGAACTTGGACTCTGCCCCTAGAATCTTAGGCTATGATAGGAAGACTTGTGCTTTGTTTGGCCTAAAACCAGGGCATCGTACCACTTCCTACCCATTCCCAAACAATGTATGCCTTTGTCTGTATCTCTTTCCCCTTTTCCTTCCCCCTTTCCTTTATGTATTGTCTTCACAGAGTACCTAGCACTTGATTGGAATTTAATACATGCTTAGGGATTCAACTTTCTTTCCCCATTAAAATTCCTTTAAGGCCCTATGCTTAATACAATATCTCACAAGAAGTAAGTTCTTAAATTCATTCTTTCATTGAACAAGATGCTGAAGATACTACCAAGTATTATACAGTAAATGTAGTTTAGACTTACTGGTCATACACTGGATGATCTCCAAGAAATGAGGTCAGATTTCTGGTGAAAGCCACTTAGTTGTTTTATATCAGTCCTATCCTGAAGTGAATTGGTCAGTATTATCTCAAGCTCTGCCTGATTCCTTAATCTTTAGTATTATTTTCCATGACCTCAAACCCTTTGCTAGATAGTGGTCAAATAGTCCAGAAGGGAAGTAAGTATTAATTACTTCTGAATTATATGTATAAGTGAAAACAGCAAAAAGGGGCAGGATTAATTCAGCTCCTTGGCTATGTGCACTCTATTGTATTGCTGTTTTTATTTGAAGAAAGCCCAGTTCAAAGGGAGGCTGTTATCATAACCATTGGAAAAGCAGAAGTCTCACAGAGGGAAGGAAGGGGATGAGATACTGTGGGAAACAACAAAGGGGATTTTGTGTCATTCTGTTAAAATATTAAGTCTTTATGGGAAAGGAGTATAAGAACCATGGGGAACTTGGGGACATTTCTCCATTTCAGTTAACCTGGGCCTCAGTTGGAATCTTTTTAGCTCTACATCAATGGTTCTAATTCCCTGGTTCTTCCATTCAGTTATTTATATAGTGATGAGGGGAGATCCTAAACTGATTAGTTTCTGCTATTATTAATACTCCAATATTTCCAGAGTAACTGTATGGACATTTTGTATCCTTCTTCTTGGTTACTTGGAACCTTCTTCTTAAGTTCAGTCAAAGGAAAGGAGTAAGAGCATACTCTCACTGACTGAATGAGATGTCAATCAGCATCCTTACAAATTGCAACTAAAGAAAACTCTTTTTAGCTTCCCTCCTCTTGATTCAACAGGTAAATATAGTTACTGACATTGGTGGAAAGGAGACATGATCCATCTTTTCTCTATATATTTTTAAACTCTATATTTTTAAAAATTAATTTATTTTAATATATATTGCTTTATGAATCATATTGGAAGAGAAAAATCAGAGCAAAAGGGAAAAACCATGGGAGAGGGAAAAAAAACAACAGAAAAAAGAAATGAACATAGCATGTGATCTTTTTTCAGGAATGCAAATGGCATTTTCTATCCAACGTCTATTGGGATTGTCTTGGATCACTGGACCACTGAGAAGAACCAAGTCTTTCATAGCTGATCATTGCCCATTTTTGATGTTATTGTGTACAATATTTTCCTGGTTCTGTTTGTTTCACTCAGCATCAATTTGTGTAAATCTTTCCAGGTTTTTCTAAAATCAGCTTGTTCATCATTTTTATAGAAAAATAACATTCTATTTCCTTCATATATCACAATTTATTAGCTATTCCTCAATTGATGGGTATCTACTCATTTTGCAATTCCTTTTTTCCACAAAAAGAGCTGTTATCCCTACTTTATGATGTTCTTAGGATATTTACCCAGTAGTGGCACTTCTGGGTCAAAAGCATAAACTCTATATTTTAATGTGATTTATAAATAGTTCTCCAGTAATACAAAATTCCTTCACATAGTCCAGGGTGAAGTGAAGAATAAGCCATCTTCCAGTTATTATGATCAGTGTCAACAGGTATTTGAATCAGTTCAGACCAAGATATGTACTTATTCAAACTATATAAACATAAATATTCTAAAATATAAATAAAAGATATATAATCTTAAAATTTATTCATATGTATGTATACATGTAGATAGACACACAGTATTATATATATATATATACACATATATATTTATATATTCTGAATAAGTAAAAATCTTGATCTAAATTGATCCAAATATTTATTTACACTAATGGTGATTTGGCAGTCATTTAGTTCATTTGGGATGTATATGTATGTGTATGCATGAATTTATGTTTGTATGTATGCCTGTGACTATATATGTTTGTGTAGGTATGTGTATATATCTGCATGTGTGTGTATATATACATGTGTGTATGTGTGTGTATACAATTTCTAAATGAACTGGATGATTGCCAAATCCCCATTGTACTAAAAGTTTTGTAGTATAGTAGATTCTCTCTAAGAAAAGCAGTTTAAAATTTTTTTGATCATATGAAACAATCATTTAAATGAAACAATTATTTAGTACCTATTATAGGTGAGCCAAATTTCCTACCTCTAAAGCATTTATGACTCAGTAAGGGGGGAAGGAAGTACACAAAGAACAATTAAAGGGCTATACAAGGATAACTGTGTCTAAGTGTTTCAGTGAGTGGACACAGTCAGTTATCAGTTGTTATGTGATAAAAGGTCTGACGAAGGAAAGGTCACAGTAGACTAAAGGAATAAGAAAGTTGTTGAGGGAGGTAAGGCTGGAGATAGGTCTTACTCATTCTGAGAAAGAGGGTGAGGGATGGCATTTCAGGCAGGGGGGAAAGCATGAGTAAAGATAAGGAGATAAGAATTTGACCTATCTGATTTAAATAATGAGATAAATCAAGTATTACTTGATATAGCTATACAATTTCCCTGACAAATTTACAATTAGACATCATGGATTACACTTGGGATTGTTTCAGTAATGGATGGGTAATATTTGAAGCAGTAGAATGAATTCTAAATTCTTAGTCAAAGGATATGGGTTTAAATTTTAACTCAGTCATTGAATGTCTCTGGACTTCATTTTGTTCAAACCTTAAAATGAAGGGAATGAACCAGATGATCTTCAGTGTCTCTTCTAGTTCTAAGCCTATGATCCTATACTCCTTGATTTTTTGATGCATTTGTCATGAATCCCTCCATCAGAAAAGAACACAGCTTCTCCAAACCTTTGCATTCTGTGGTCTTGTTCATCTCCCAAGGCAGGACAGTACTAGGGCTAGCTTGGACTAGTTGTGAGAAATAATTATTAATTTTTTAGAGTGAACATTTGTACCTGAGAAATTGGAAGATGGTCAAATGGTGAGTTAATTTATGATTTTGTTTATGGTTTAGATTTTTTTCCTTTTTGTTATTTTTTATTGAAACTTTTTATTTTCAAAACATATGCAAGGATAATTTTCCAACATTGACCCTTGCAAAACCATGTGTTCCAATTTTTTCTGCCCTTTCCCTCCCTCTCCCCAGATGTCAAGTAATCCAATATATGTTAAACATGGTAAAAAAAATTATGTAAATTGAATATAGGCATAATATTTATACAGTTATCTTTCTGCACAAGAAAAATCTGATCAAAAGGGAAGAAAAATGAGAAAGAAAATAAAATTCAATAAAACAACAATAAAAGAAGTGAAAATGCTATGCTGTGATCCGCAGTCAGTTCCCATAGTCCTCTCTCTGAAAGTAGATGGCTCTTTGGGCCAGGCCTGAATAATCTTATTGTTGAGAAGAGCCATCATCAGAATTGATCATTGTATAATTTTGATATTGCTGTGTATAGTTATCTGGTTCTGCTCACTTCACTTAGCATCAGTTCTTGTAAATCTCTCCAGACCTCTCTGAAATCATTCTGCTGATTTTTCTTATGGAGCAATAATATTCCATATATTCACATACCATAACTTATTCAGCCATTCCCCAACTGATGGGTATCCACTCAGTTTCCATTTTTTTGCCACTACAAAAAAGGGCTGCCACAAACATTTTTGCATACGTGAGTCCCTTTCTCTCCTTTAAGATCTACTTGGAATATAAGCCCAGTAGAAACACTGCTGGATCAAAGGGTATGTACAGTTTGATAGGCCTTTGACCATAGTTCAAAATTGATCTCCAGAATCAGTTCACAATTTCGCCAACAATTTGATCCCAGTTTTCTCACATCCCTACCAACAATCAATGACATTATATTTTCCTGTCATTTTAGCCAATCTGAGAGGTATGTAGAGGCACTTTAGAGTTGTCTTAATTTGCATTTCTCTGATCATTAGTAATTTAGAGCACTTTTTCATATGACTAGAAATGGTTTCAATTTCTTCATCTGAAAAGTGTCTGTTCATATAATGGTTTAGATTTAAGAAAGTGATAGGGGCAAGAGGAGAAAAGCTCTCTGCTTACATTTTCCCCTGAACTTGACATTAAATTAAACATTTATCAAAACTTTTGTTGTGATCCCAGAAATATTTCACATAGACTCTAGGTAGAACAGTGGAATAGAATCAATGCACTGAGTTCTAATTCTGCCTCAGATATTTAATAATTGTGTGACTATACATTATTCACTTGCTTAACCACTCTGTCTCAATTTCCTTATCTGGAAAATAGGAATCATAGCAACTATCTCACTGGGTTATTGAAGATAAAATGGGAAAATATTTGTAAAGCATTTTGGAAACTTTATAGTGTTATGTAAATACTAATTACTATTGTTGGTACAATTTGTTCCTTCCTTGGCTTAACATTTTATGCATACTACTGCAGCATTCAACCTATCCCTCTGTTAGCACTCACAACCTGATTAGCCCATTTCTTTTATCTAATCATTCTTGCCATGGATGATTTCTTTAAAATAATTTCTTATTTTGAAATATCTCTTATTAATAATTGTCAATGATATAAATAAATATCATATTGTGATAACTGATCCTTGATACTAAATATTATATTATGAATAATTAATTATCAAACTGGACTTGTGATTTCCTAAGCATAAAGAGATCCCATTATAGGAAAAGTCTACCATTATAGGTTAGTACCTTTTCTATGACATAATCTTAGAAGGTTCCCTAGGATATTGAAGGTTTGTTCAAGGTCACACAATATGTATCAGTGACTATTTGAACCCTGGTCTTCCTAGTATAGAAGTTACTTCCCCGTCTACTATATCACTCTGTTTCTTAATAATTGTGATTTATGTCACCTTGATAATAAGGGCAACCTACTTATACCAATTATGTAATTTAGCATTTGCTTCTTAGATCACTCACAATTGTTTTATTCTTTGGAAATCATTGGATCCTATGGATATCAGCCATGTACTATCTCCAGGAAAATATCAGAATAAAAACAATACGTTTTTATGAAAGGGATAAATTTGGGATTATTGAAAATGCTGCTCAGGGGGCAGGTAAGTGGTTCAGTGGATAGAGCACCAGTCCTGAAGTCAGGAGGACCTGAGTTAAAAATGCTTCCTAACTGTGTGACCCTGGGCAAGTCACTTAACCCCCATTGCCTCAGCAAAAAAAAAAAAAAAAAAAGTGAAAGTGCTGCACAATTATACAAATGAAATACATAAACCCTTTTCTTCTTTTTACATATATCTGTACCCCACTTGTTGCCTCTTTTAATGTACATCCAAGACAGGTTACCTCACTGATTTGCCAAACCAATTGCATATGAGCATGCCATTGACAGTATATATAGTGCATTCCAATTAATTTCTCACTGAATAGTTGTTAACAAGACTTTGTTAACCATTGTTTTAAGAACCTTCCCCTGCCCTTTGTTCCAGTCTTAGAGATGAGAAAATGATTAAGGAAACATTGAAAGTTAAGGTCATTTGACATGGAATGGGGATTAAGGATACTTGTAGAGGGCCTGAGAATACTTACAACAAGCTGTTAACTCAGTGGAATTGATGAGATGATGGTTCTCTAATATATATACACTTAGTATTTAGCATGGTGATATAATAGTTCTCTAGTTCACACATAATCAGTATGCTATAATGATGGAATGGTAATAGGGTATTTAAGGCCTGAGAAGGACTGGAAATGAGACTTTCCATTTTCGACCATCTTCCTAGTGGCTCTCCTGTCTCCTCCACTCCTCTACTAAGATCAAGACTGGGCCAGAATAAAGATTCTAAACTCTATTCCTGACCATTCTCATGGTATCTATCCTGCTGAGACCAAGGCCCATCCAAAGGACCTCCAGAAAGGTAGCCCGAACATTACAATTAAATAATTGGTCATCTGTGCCAGTAAAGTTTCCTTAGTGTGATGAGTAGATGCCAGATTATAAGAATTTGAGAAATAAGTAGGTAGTAAGGAAATAGAGTCAGATGTAAAAATTTTTTTCCAGTGGTATAATAATAGAAATGAGAAATATGAGACTGTAGCTGGCTGAGATGCAAAGGTCAATTCAATATTCTTCTCTAAAGTGTAATATTCTCTGGGAGCAGGTTTCCTGGGGGGCTTCTGGGAGCAGTCTTCATTTTAGTTTAGTGTAATCACCCCACATGCAGCCAGGAGTTAAAATCCAAATCCTTTATTGTCTCCCTCAAAGTCTTATCTCTTTAAACATCTTCACAGTTAAAGGTTCTGATAAAGGCCTCATTTCCAAAATATATAGAGAATTGACTCAAATTTATAAGAAATCAAGCAATTCTCCAATTGATAAGTGGTCAAAGGATATGAACAGACAATTTTCAGATGATGAAATAGAAACTATTACCACTCATATGAAAGAGTGTTCCAAATCACTATTGATCAGAGAAATGCAAATTAAGACATCTCTGAGATACCACTACACACATGTCAGATTGGCTAAGATGACGGAAAAAATAATGATGAATGTTGGAGGGGATGCGGGAAAACTGGGATACTGATCCATTGTTGGTGGAGTTGTGAACGAATCCAACCATTCTGGAGAGCAATATGGAATTATGCCCAAAAAGTTATCAAACTGTGCATACCCTTTGATCCAGCAGTGTTACTTCTGGGCTTATACCCCAAAGAGATACTAAAGAAGGGAAAGGGACCTGCATGTGCCAAAATGTTTCTGGCAGCCTTCTTTGTAGTGGCTAGAAACTGTAAATTGAATGGATGCCCATCAATTGGAGAATGGCTGGGTAAATTGTGGTATATGAATGTTATGGAATATTATTGTTCTTTAAGAAATGACCAGCAGGATGAATACAGAGAGGCTTGGAGAGACTTACATGAACTGATGCTAAGTAAAATGAGCAGAACCAGGAGATCATTATATACCTCAACAACAATATTGTATGAGGATGTATTCTGATGGAAGTGGATTTCTTTGACAAAGAGATCTACCATGTTTCCCCGATAATAAGACACTGTCTTATTAATTTTTTTGGACAGAAAAAACACCAGAGGGCTTATTTTCAGGGGAGGGCTTATTTTAATGAACATTGACAGCAATTTTAATAAACAGGTAAATGTGAACAAAAAAAAGTACCTTTATTCAATAATGATCATGTCATCTTCTTTAACAACATCGCATAAGTGTCCATACCTTGAATTCCGTCCTCAATGTCTTGTGCCTCTATTTCCTTCAGAAGAAGTGGACCCAATCTGTCATGTCCAGCAATATAGCTCTCTTTAAATGAACATGTCTTGTCCAGGTAACCTGCTCGTAGTGCCTTGGCGACACAACTGTCAGTAATTTTATCCCATGACTTCTTCACCCAAGTCACGACTTCTTGCAGACAGGGCTTCACAAAGTTTCCATGCTGATTTCTTTCCATTCTATTTTCAATGTAGTCATTGACTTACATGCGCAAATGGTCCTTGAATGGCTTGTTTATTGCAATATCAAGGGTGTGGAGATAGGCAGTCATTCCTGCAGGAATCATTACTTGATCTATTCTTCTCTCTGCAAGGAAGTTCTTCATTTCTTTAGCACGATGAGTGCTGGCTGAGTTCTTCTTTTATCCTCCATCATGCCCCTTTAATCCTCCATCATGCCCCCTCACTCCCACTTACATACCGGGTTTTTATGTTGTCCTGCCTCAACTCTCCTCCACGGCACTGCTCTCAATGGCACCAGCAAGCAAATCACTGGGGAAGAACAGGATGATGTGCTCACTGCTGCAGCTCTGACTAGATGCAGCTCGGAGCGTGGCGTGTGTTTCACCAGGGCGGGAGGGAGGGAAGGGAAGGACGGGGGGGGGGAGATGGTGCATACAGAGGGTACTGTAATGTAGCGTGTAGCACAGGGGATCACCTTCACTACAGTAGTAATCTCAATAGGGCTTATTTTCAGGGGAGGGCTTATTTTAGAGGAATCTTACACAGTAAGGGGAGGGCTTATTTTCGGGATAGATCTTATTATCGGGGAAACACGGTAACTCAGTTTCAGTTGATCAAGGATGGACAGAAGCAGCTACACCCAAAGAAAGAACACTGGGAAATGAATATAAACTGCTTGCATTTTTGTTTTTCTTCCCGGGTTATTTATACCTTCTGAATCCAATTCTCCCTGCGCAACAAGAGAATTGTTTGGTTCTGCACACATATATTGTATCCAGGATATACTGTAACCTATTTAACATGTATAGGACTGTTTGCCATCTGGGGGAGGGGTGGAGGGAGAGAGGGGAAAAATCAGAACAGAAGAGTGCAAGGGATAATGTTATAAAAAATTACCCTGGCATGGGTTCTGTCAATAAAAAGTTATTTTTTAAAAAAGTCTTATTTCCTTCACTTAGAGCTTGGCTAGTTTTCTGGAGGCCTTCAGGATCTTGCTTTTGAGAGCTTAAGGTGCCTTCTCTGGCTTCTGAATCTCCTTGACTGAATCCTGGCTGAGACTCTAAGAGCTCCAAGGACTTGTCCTTCTGGCCCTGAGAACTTCTTGTTTATATGCCCCACACTGACTATACACCAGTCATTATATCACTAGGAAACCATTATTTGTTGTAGGATTAAATCAATGCTAAACTAGATTTAACCACTGTCTCTTCAGTTCGACTTACTTAGCACCTTGTTTCAAGTTCTGGCCCATAACATCTCCTTATAGGATCAGATCAATCATACTGAACCATGCTAAATTAGATAATTATTGTCTCTATCAATTCCACTGACTTAGTACTTTGTAAGAATCCTAATAGGTGAACGGAAAACTTTTTTATTTATTAAAAACTGAGGCATCATTAACCATCTGTGTGACTGCTGATAAGCCATTTAAACTTTCTGAGCCTACGTCTTCATCTCAAAATGAAAAGGTCGGACTTTATCTCAAAACAATTTGGTAGAGTGGGAAAACACTCTCTAGAGTCAAAGGATCTAGTTTCATATCTTGTGCCTCAGTTTACTCATCTGGAATATGAAGAGATGTATTGGATGTTGTCTGAACTCCTTTTCAGTTCTAGATCATAATCCCTGTGATGCAAATAACTTTTACTTAGGTAAAATCATCAAACTACCAACCTCTTGTTCTTCATACTCCCAGAAAACTAGCTAAAGTACCAGTAGCGAGATTGCCATTTGAGAGAAAGAAAAGCTGTCATTTTCAAGAATTATCTCAACTTAATGAAATCTTTCCTTGATTCCATCATCTCCTGAAGTTAAAATCCTACAATTCTCATTCCTTTAAATGCAAACTAGAAATAGCTATTTGCACTCATTTACTCCACTTTGTTTAACTTTTATTTTACTTCTCTAAAACAGTGATCCTCTTCTTTCTTTCCTTTTTAAATTTTTATTCCTCTATCACTACCCACTAGTTCTCTTCACTTCCCAGAAGAAATTCATAAGTAGACAAAAGTATAGTCAGGAAAAACATATTGGGCCATGTCTGAAAACATCTCATTGTGCAACCTTAGTCCATGCCTCCTTTGCCAAGAAGTGGGAATCATTAGTCCTTTGAAATTATGACTCATTACAATATTAATTGAAACTCTGATTCCAGAATTTTTTACCTTTGCTTTCCCTCCCTTCTCCTCTCCTCTTCTTTTTTCATGACTAGGTCTCTTTATTTTCCTCAAATTGGAACTGCAGGGGCTACTTACCAACTTGATTGCACTAAGACCGACATTTGATCTGATTCTTACTCAGGCCAATTCTATTTTTATTAAGGAACCCCCCTTCCCATTCCTCTAAGTTCACCATAATCAATGACCAAATTGACTTAGCCTACTTCAATTCAGAATTTCTGAGTTACAAAGCTCTACCAAGTCCCACATCCCCAGCAGTAGGAATTATAGGTATGTTAATGCACCACACCTGACTCATTTATTTCTTAACTTTTTGAAATCTGCCTTCTAAGTTCACCACTAAAATAAGGCTGTTCCCTCTAAGATTATATTATTCTTTTCATTACCAGTGGTCTTTTCTCATTCTTCCTGATCTCCCCACAGCAATTGGTATTGCAAACCATCACCACTACCATGATACCACAACCACTTCTACTACCCAGCCATTCCCTTTGGATACTTTTTCCTCCCTGAGTTTTTGAGGCATTGATGTCTCCCAGTTCTTCTTCTACTTGTCTTAATTACTCCTCAATTTTCTTTGCTCATTCATAATCCATGTCACACCCACTAACTGTGGATGTTCCCCAAGACTACTTTCTGTCCTGATTTCTCTTTTTTTCTCTAGACAACTTTTTTAATTGACCTTTTGAGCTCCAATGAATTCAATTATAATCTCTATGCATATAATTCTTAGATCTAATTTCCAGGTTCATACTTTCCTCTGAATTATTGTCCCATACCCTCGACTTCCTATTATACTTTTCCAATTGGATATCAGTAGACATTTCAAGTTCATCATGTCCAAAATAGATCTGATTATTTTTCCTTTCAGATCTTCCCTTCTCAGTTCCTTATTATTGTTGAATGCATCACCACCTTTCCAGTAATCCAGAATCCCAGCCTCAGAGTCTTCCCAAATTATTCTCCCTTCCTTACCCATGTCCACTAAGTGGCTAGTCTTATGCCTTCTAACTCAACATAAGTCTTGCCAGTCCTTTCTGTATTCATCCTGCTGGTCATTTCTTACAGAACAATAATATTCCATAACATTCATATACCACAATTTACTCAACCATTCTCCAGTTGATGGGCATCCACTCATTTTCCAGCTTCTAGCCACTACAAACAGGGCTGCCACAAACATTTTGGCACATACAGATCCCTTTCCCTTCTTTAGTATCTCTTTGGGGTATAAGCACAGTAGAAACACTGCTGGATCAAAGGGTATGCACAGTTTGATAACTTTTTGAGCATAGTTCCAAATTGCTCTCCAGAATGGCTGGATGTGTTCACAATTCCACCAACAATGTATCAGTGTCCCTGTTTTCCCACATCCCCTCCAACATTCCACATTATCTTTCCCTATCATTCTAGCCAATTTGACAGGTGTGTAGTGATATCTCAGAGTTGTCTTAATTTGCATTTCTCTGATTAATAATGATTTGGAGCATATTTTCATATGGCTATAAAGTTTTAATTTTTTCATCTGAGAATTGTCTGTTCGTATCCTTTGACCATTTATCAATTGGAGAATGGCTTGATTTCTTATAAATTAGAGTCAATTCTCTATATATTTTGGAAATGAGGCCTTTAACAGAACCTTTAACTGTAAAAATGTTTTCCCAGTTTATTGTTTCCCTTCTAATCTTGTCTGCATTAGTTTTGTTTATACAAAAACTTTTCAATTTGATATAATCAATATTTTCTATTTTGTGGCCAATAGTGATCTCCAGTTCTTCTTTGGTCATAAATTCCTTCCTCTTCCACAGGTCTGAGAGGTAAACTGTCCTATGCTCTTCCAATTTATTTATAATCTCATTCTTTATGCCTAGGTCATGAACCCATTTTGACCTTATCTTGGTGTACGGTGTTAAGTGTGGGTCAATGCCTAGTTTCTGCCATACTAATTTCCAATTTTCCCAGCAATTTTTGTCAAATAATGCATTCTTATCCCCAAAACTGGGGTCTTCGGGTTTGTCAAGTACTAGATTATTAAAGTTATTGGCTGTTTGTCCTTTGAGCCTAACCTATTCCATTGATCAACTAGTCTATTTCTTAGCCAATACCAGATGGTTTTAGTAACCACTGCTTTAAAATATAATTTTAGATCTAGTATAGCTAGGCCACCTTCATTTGATTTTTTTTTCATTAATTCCCTTGAAATTCTTGACCTTTTGTTTTTCCATATGAATTTTGTTGTTATTTTTCCTAGGTCATCAAAATAGTTTTTTGGGAGTCTGATTGGTATAGGGCTAAATAAATAGATTAGTTTAGGTAGTATTGTCATCTTTATTATATTTGCTCTCCCAATCCAAGAGCATTTAATATTTTTCCACTTGCTTAGATCAGATTTAATTTGTGTGGAAAGTGTTTTGCAGTTTTGCTCATAAAGTTTCTGATTTTCTCTTGACAGATAAATTCCTAAATATTTTATACAATCAGTAGTTACTTTAAATGGAATTTCTTTTTGTAATTCTAACTGTTGGGTTTTGTTAGTGATATATAAGAATGCTGATGACTTATGTGGGTTTATTTTGTATCCTGATTTCTTTCTATTTATATGGACATTCCCTGCCCCCTAGTTCTGGACTACACTATTCCTCACCCATAGATGTTATTGTTATTGCATATTGTTATTGCAATAGCCTCCTAATTGTCCTTTTCCCTCTTCCATCCATTGATCTTCAGAGTATCCAAATTGGTATATTTAAGTTACAAGTATTGAGGGTGCAAATACAGAAACAAGACAATCCATAACCTGGAATAGTACATGCCCACTGCACATGCTAAAGACTCATATCAACCACCACACCTATTTGAGGAGCTTCAGTATTTCCTCAATAACTCTAATATGAAATTCGATTCCTCTAGCATTTAAAGCATTCCACAATGTGTCCTTACCCTAGATTTTTAACTGACTTCATATAACAACTCCAAAGAGTCAATAAAGGAGCTCAGAGACCATTTAATCCAGTCTCTTCATTTTAGAGGGGAGGAAACTTAAGAGTTTCAAATTCTAATTAGGATGATCTATTTTTTGTTCTTCATAATTGATAGTCTAACTCAGATAGTTTGTCTTTTTGCCTTTTATAGTCTATTTCTGAAACACTCTTTTTACCTCCATTTCTTGGAACTTCTAGCTAACTTTAAGGATTAGCTTAAATGATACTTTAAGAGATTTTTCTTGATTGACAAACTAGATACCCATTCTGGTAAAAAAGGACCTATTAGTCCTTTCCCCTTTCCTGAGAAATTATTTTTTAGTATATATGGAGAGAAGAAAAGAGAAGGATGAGAGAGACAGACAAATAGATAGACACACACACACACACATAGAAACAGGAGAGAGAGAGAGAGAGAGAGAGAGAGAGAGAGAGAGAGAGAGAGAGAGAGAGAGAGAGAAAGAGAAAGAGAGAGAGAGCAAGAGAGAGAGAGAGAGAGAGAGAGACTCATTAAATACTACTTTGTGTCAGAAAGAGTGTTAAGCACTGGAGAAACAAAAATAAGCAATTAAAATATTCTTTCCCCTCACTTTTTAATGGTGGAAAATAACATATAAATGGAAATCTCAAGGCAAGCTAGTAGGAAGATGAGGATATGTGGAATTCCTATAAAATAATTTTTTCTCACTGAATTCCTCTTTCTCATAGTTAATTAAAAATATATGACCATTGATTTAGATTTCTACTTGAATACTTGATTAATTTCATAAACTCTTAAGAGTGTTAGAGTTTCAAGTTACTTTAATTATCCTTTTAAAAATCTGTTTTAGAAGTGGATGCTGAAGTTTAGTAAAATTAAATAACTTTCTCAAAATGATACTAAGAATCAGTGGTCAGGGAAGGTTTAAAACCCAGTTCTAGTTCTCCTGTACTTTCTATTGCATCACACTGTCTGTCTAGGCCAGATTGTAAGCTAAATTAGTCTAGTTAAAATCTTTACTCATTTTCCTTTTGGACCAAGAAATGAGTCTACTCACCAGTTTGTTGGTTAAGGATGTTTAGTACTAAGAATACTCAAAGGAACTGGGATTTTTTTTGTTCCCCAATTCTCAAAAACAATGGTGTACTTGATCTTATGGAATCTGATTCTGATAGGATCTCATGGTATATACCATGAGGAGGCAGAGTACCTGGCCTACATTTTGTTCAGTGTTATGGAATCTTCTTTGTCTTTGTTTTTTTGTTTGTTTGTTTGGTTTGAACCTGAATACTTCTCTCTCATCTAGGCTGGAAATACACCAGCCTATCGCAATACTGATCAGCATGGAAGTTTTAATTTATTTCACTTTGCCCTCTCTTTAGGTCACTTGTGTCCTTCTGCTCCTAAGAGATTCATCATATTAATAGTGAACTTAGTGTGGACACTGGATAAGCTCCTAATTGTAGAGTTGTGATCCATTTTATGACATTCTTTATGACTCCATTTAGAATTTTCTTGGCAAAAATATTGGAGTGGTTTGCCATTTCTGAGGCTGAATTTGAACTTATCTAGGAAACCTGAGAGCAGCTAGGTGGTACAGTGGATAGAGTGGCAGGAAATCTCATCTTCATGAATTCAAATGTGACTTCAAACACTTACTGGCTCTGTGAGCCTATAGGAGTCACTTAACCCTGTATCTTTGCCATGATAACTCCAAAAAGAATCAGATAAAAACTGAACAATAAGGGGCAATCATTATAGGATCCTTTAATAGGATTTTTCAAAAGAAGTTATATTACACATAATTACATGAATTACTTAAGCACATAGTAACACGGGCTAATAGTGGTGTAACAAATAACATGAATCAACATGAGGAATTATATATGTCCATAAGACCTAGAAATAGTCCAAAAGGAATCCATTGTTCATTACTTCATGTGTGTAGGGAATCCAATGATTCCTGCAAGTTTTGAAATTTTGCAATAGTCTCATGATGTGTCAGAGAATCCAATGATTTCCGCAGATTTTGAAGTCCTGCATGAGTCTTATCATGTCTCACAGAATCCAATGATTCCTGCTGGTTTTAAAGTTCTGCAACAGTCTTATCAACAATTTTTTATCTCAGGAAATCCAATGATTCTTGAAGGTTTTGAAATTCTATAATAGTCTCATTGTCAACTATGCTCTTTCATTGTCAGATGTTTCTTAGGTCTTCTCCTTTGTTTAGATGTTTTTCTCTTTTTTCTGTCTCTATTCAATGGACAAGGTGAACATGACTCATTGGCACCTATCTGATTCCTTCTCCATCTATAGAGATACAAGCAAACCCTCTTTCCCAGGCAGTTAATCTATTTGGTCCCTTCCATTCAGCACTTTCTGGATCTCTCCACATCACCTGGCAATTATCAAAAGATAGTGGAGCTGCTCTCCCTGGACACTGACCTTCTGGGAGATTATAAAACCTGTCTGCTGGAGCCAGTGCATCTTTATCAAAAATTAAAAGATTAATGGTATAGAGAGTTAAATTTAGAAGTTCTCTGGGGTTGTCTGTAGCTCCCCCTTTTTTTTGTTTTTGGAGGAGTGTCTTAATGTCTCTGTTTCTCCTCAAATAATTCTGTATTAATGAATTTATCAATTTCTTCCTCTTTCTGGAAATGTTCATCTTCATTTTCAAGTATTCATTTTCATTTTCAAGTACACAATTGTAATTTTGAGGATAATATGAAGAAGGTGAAGAACTCTCTTTACAGCACACATGCCAACTAGGAAACCTGTTCATCAATGCTGCAACCATCTACTAAGGTATCATGTTCTGGTGCACTAAGCATGGTTGAGTCCATATTTCCTCTACTATTGCCTGACCTTAAGGATTAAAAGCTTTGCCAGTGGTGTATAAAAATCTGATACTGGGCACAAAAGTGTGCACAATGTTTAGAAGTATATGCAGGTCCATTATCTGTTTTTATTGCTTGTGGCACAACCATAATTGTAAAAGCTTGTATAAGGAATTCAGTGACCATTCAGTCTGTCTTTTTGGCCGCTGGTATTGCAAAAGTAAATCCTCAAAAGGTATCTACAACAACATGGATAAAAGACAGAGAGCCAAAAGATTTATAATGGGTCACATCCATTTGACAGATTTCATTGGGTCTCAAACCACGAGGGTTATTCCCTGGAGGGAACGTAGGAGCATGGAAAGGAAGGCAAGCTGTACAGCTTTTTACTATCCTCCTAGCTTCCTCTTTTGTAATTGCAAATTGTAAACATAAAGCTCAAGCAGCCTGATGATATTTAGAATGAGATTCTTGGGCTTCCTGACATAAAGGAGTAATGGTTAACATAGTTAAAAGGCTATCTGCCTTTGAATTTCCATCAAAAATAGGACCTGGAAGTCCACTATGTGAGTGGACATGCAAGATATAAATCTTACCTGGATGCTTTCTCACTTGCTCTTGAAGTTCCTTAAAGAGTCCCACATTGGGCGCCAAAATGTAATGTTCTCTGTTTCAGTTGTCTTGGGGTCTCTGGAAGCAGCCTTCATTTCAGTTCAGTAATCACTAGAAGAGGAGCCAGGGATTAAAGTCTAAATCCTTTATTATCTCCTTCCTGGAGCTAGGCAGATTTCTGGAGAGCCTTTCAGACCGGCCTTGGTCTCAGTGGGGGAAGTGCAGGAGGCCAGGCCAGCCACCAGGAAGACAGAAGATGGAATTGAATTTCTCCCTTTGGTTCTGAGAGCTTAAGTTCCTGCTTACAGTCCTTTGTGTTCTTTGTGTCTGCCCCCGAGAGTTTTTTGAGTCCCAGCTTATATGCTCTACACTGAGTATAAACCAATAATTATATCACCAGAAAACCATTATTTGTTGTAGGATTAAATCAATCATACTGAACTATGCAAAATTAGATAACCATTGTCTCCTCAATTCCACTTAGTACCTTGTAAGGATCCTTGTTTCAAGTTCAGAGTTTTAGCCCATAACAAAGTTATTTTCTTGTAGTTTTTTTTTTTTTTTTTACAAAGTTCATTAGAATAAAGATACATCTGGAAGGTTTTAGAACTGTGCAGAACATTATACTTTATGTTGGGTAATTAGCTTCAGGCCTCAGTTGTTCTGAGGTGAGGATGTTATCCTAACATGATGCAAGTGTATCAAGGGATCATTTCCAGCAAGTGTGGTTCAAAAGTCCTGGTATGCCAAACCACAGACACAGATAACTCATCAGGAATATGTGTCATGGGTAACAGTGGCCTGTAATATCTAGTTCCCTTGGATCAATATACTTTCTTATCTTAACACTTTGGAATATTTTTTCACATACTCTTTATATACAAATTTTATTTTTATATCATAATTGTTTCCATTTCTATCCATCCCTTTATCCCCCCTATACCCATTGTTCCTATCCTGGTAACAAAGGAAACATTTATATAAAATCACAGTGGCCATCTGACATTATCTGCAACATTCCAAACCCCTAGTCCTTCATCTCTAGATAAGAAGAAAATGTTTCATCCTATTCTCTAGATGCGATATTGTTCATCATCATTACTTAGAATTCACCTGCTTTTTATGTTGTTTTTCAGTATATAATTGCAGTCATTGTGTATATTCTGTCCTAGATCTGGGTAATTCACTCTTGATCTTAGTATTAATCATTCCTTACAGTACAATAACATCCCATTTTGTGAAATTCCACAGTTTATTCAACCATTCTCCAATCAGTGAGCACCCACTTTATTTTCAGGGTGCTTTTTTAGCTTCACAAAAATCCTTCTATGAACATTTTGGGTTATATGGAGCTTTTCTATCTTTGAACTTCTTAACATATGCAATAGTGGGATCACTGGCTCAAAGAATATGGATAGTTCTGCATAGTACCCTTTCCTTGTGAAATGTTTCCTCACCTTTCTTCCCTCTCCTCTTCACCACTTGACCTGTTTTATTAAAGCATTTACACAGTGAATCACTGATCTGACATCCTTGGACCTAGGAGCACAACAGGGAAGTGCTGATAATAGAGGGAACTAAAACTCTCTGTAGTGACTAGACTGACATCATGAGCCCTTTATTAGAGGAAGCCACTTTCTGAGTCTGTAAGGGACAGTAGAGGACAATGAATATAAAACAAAAAGAAACAATGGGACAAAAAGAAACAAAGGGCAGGGACCTTGAGGAGTTTACCTTTTAATGGAGGAAACATCATACACACAAATCTAAACAAATATATAAAGAGGAAACTGGAAATGATTAAAAGAGGGAAGATAATGGAATTAAGAAGTTTGAGTGAAGCTTCTAGTAAATCAGTAGTCATAGTAAAAGAAGGAGAGTATTATAGGAATGAAAGACAACCAGAGAAAATGCCTGGAGTTAAGAGATGGAGTATCTTTTTCATGAAATAGTTAAGATTCAGGAATATATTTTTAGAAAGTAAGGTGTAAAAAGAATGTAAAGGTAAGAGAAGAGGGTAGGTTATGAAAGATTTTGAATGCTAAATACATCTTATATTGAGCCTCAAAGCAATGTGGGACTACTGAAACTTATTGAACAGACATGAGATAATTGGACCTGAGCTTTAGGAAAATTACTTTAGTGACTGAATATGACATGGACTGAAATAGGGAAAGAGGGGTAGCTAGATGGCAAAGTGGATAGAGCACTGGCCTTGAAGTCAGGAGGATCTGAGTTCAAATTCAGCCTCAGACATTTAACACTTATTAGCTTACTAACTACTTACTACTACTACACACACTTACCAGGACTTTGGGCAAGTCACTTAATCCCAATTAACTAAAAGAAAAGAAATGAGGAAAGGGTTGAAATAAGCAGACCGCCCCTCCACCCCACCTCCCACCTCACAAGCAGGCTATTGTAATAATTCAGGTCTGAGGTGATGAGAGCCTTCATGGAAGGGATAACAGTGTCAGAGTCCAGAAAGTGGACATATTTGTGAACTATTGCAAAGGTGAAATTGGCAAGCCTTGGTAATAGACTGGGTATAGAAACGAATAATAATAATAATGAATTGAAGATTAGGTTGTAAAGGACTTGGAGGATGGTGTTGTCCTCTATAGCAAAGTAGGAGAGAAGGATTTAGGGGGAAAGATAGTAAATTCTTTTTTGGACATATTGAGTTTAAAATGTCTCTTGGACATCAGATTTGAGATGTCTGAAAAGCAATTGAATAAGTTATGTCAGTAGAGAGTTTGGGACAAGATATGTAGATTTAAGATCCATTACCATAGAAATGGAAATCAAATCCATGGCAACTGATGAGTCCATGAAGTGAAGTAGTAGAAAGTAGTGGTTTTCAATATGTGGTCCTGAAAATCCTTGGGCTGGGGAGGCGCAGCTCTTCAAATCCTTTCACAGGGTTTACAATTCAAAATTAGTTTTTATTTTTAATGTGGTAAATATGTACAAATATAGCCCACATAAAAAATTCTTTTAACAGATCCTCAATAATTTTAATAGTATAAAGACGCTGAAGACAAAAATTTGAGGATCATTGATATAAGAGGGAGAAGAGAATACATCCCAGGAGAGAATCCTATGGGACTCATTTCATTAAAGAACAGGATCTGGATGAGAAAACAGCAGGAGTCTAAAAAGGAGTGATCATTTAGGCTGGAGAAGAATTAGGAGAGAGTAGTGATCCACAAACCCAGAGAGCAAAGTGTCAAGGAAGAGAGAGTCAATAGCTGCAGATAAGTGAAGGAGAATGTGAATTGAGACAAGGCCATTGGATTTGGCAACTAAAAAAGATCATTGATAACTTTGAAGAGAGTATTTTTGGTGGAATGGTAATTTTGGAAACCAAAGGCAATGAGAAGAAAATGTGAGTAAAGAAAGTGGAGGCAATTTTTTCAAGAGTTTAGAACAAAAACTGGAGGATATGGAGGAGAATAGTTATCTGAGGAGGCACCAGTTAATTTCAAGTCACTTTAATTTACCTGAAAGAAATCTGTTTTTCTTCTCTTCTGCTAAAACTTCCTTTTGACCACTTATGGACAACATACTTTGGTAGGACATACTGCCAACTTTGAGTTGCCCAGTATAGACTCCCCTATGGTTTTGGTTGGAGATTTCATTCAGAATAATCACCCCATTCTATCCCTACCAAAATAATTGTTGACTATTCAAGCCAAAAAATCACTGACTCACAGGTTGAATTACTAATAATATTAATTTTCCATTTGGCTACTTTCCTGATTTTCATCATCTTCAGAAATTCATTATTCTTAGGATGAAATAAACTCAAAAACTCACATTATCTGTTATTTTCTTTTATGTATCCCTACAATTAGATTGTGAGTTCCTTGAGGTCAGGGACTGTATTGTGCCTTTATATTTTCAGCACTCATTACGGTTCCTGGTATATAGCATGAGCTTAACAAATGTCTGTTGATTTTTATTGAATATCCAAGGTTTACTTTTCATTTTACATATATTACTTCATTAGAGCCTCATAACCACGTCACAAAATCTCTGTGGTAACTAACTTAAAAATTTATTAGTATCCATTTTACAATTGGAGTAATAGAGAAACGTAAGCTAACTTGCTCATAGTTCCAGAGCTAGTAAGAGTGAGAGACAGGATTAGAATTTTGCCTCACTGAAAATACATCACTTCATTGTGTCATGCTTCCTTTCATTGGGAAAAAAACTGTTCTTCCTTCTTAATGAAAATAGAAAAACAAAAAACAAGTTATTCTTAGTAATAATCTTTCTAAACTTCTCCACCAGAGTCAGCTTAGGCTTCTTTGTGAGGGCATAGATATGATTCATACCAACTTTCTCCAGCCCTTTACACCTAGCAAAGTCAAGTACTTTACAGCAAGAACCCAATGGATAGGAATAATTCTCTGTAACCTACAGTGATGAGTAGGTTTTTCTCTCCCACTCTAATTTTTTGGTAGTTTTTTTTTTTAAGTTCTCATGAATCTGAGCAAATGATAGAACTATAAGTGACTTCTCAGTATACAGAAAGAAAGAAAAAAACCCTGAAGTCTCTCTAGCCTGTACTTAGAAAGATCTGCTATGGTTCGGGCTTCTGATATCACAGAATCAAAGGTTCATAGAGATAGAGTGGATTTCAGAAGTCATCTTTTCTTTATTTTAAAGGTGAATGAGACTACATTGTTTGCTTTTTTTGTATTATTGATGCAATGATAGTGTTTGTCTTAATTGATGATATTATTTCATAAAGTTAAGGTAATGAAAAATTGATGACACATTAAATATCAGTACCAATAAAACAAGACTGAATTTAAATGGGTAAAGCATGGAACTATTTTTACAATTTATTCATCATCTTAAAAGACAAATTAACTGACACATCATAAGTGCTTTAAAAAGCCTTATATTGCTAATTTTCTATTCATCAATAAAACATTTTCT